>NC_142589.1:60461703-60617831 GCF_965207765.1 Zootoca vivipara | reverse complement strand
AGGTAAGTAATTACTCATCCGATAAATGAACATCCTAATGGGACTTTCTGTCTTTGGATTGAGTTTTGGTGGTGGTTACAAAACATGGGGGGCCCTTGCAGTTCAGGGGGGGGGCTTCCACAGAATGGTGCAGGATCCCTTGGAAGGCAGAAAACAGAGCTGAGGGCTTTGTCAAGCTGCCTTGACACTCATGGCTGCTTTTGCTTTTTGGCGATATAGCGGAAAACAGCCGCCACTAAAAATGACACTTACCCCACTGCAGCATTTAACGTGACCCTGAGGGAGCTATGAAAGTTCTTCTCTTGAACATCAGGAAATTAACAAGTTCTGAACGCAAGGCCAAGATCACGGCAAACAGCATTTCAGCGGGGACCAATGTACCAAACCAAAGAGCTATTTAGGAAAAATTGTCCACGGGAGAAAATATCTATACAGATGAGCCAGGCAAGGTAATTATGCAAGACTTAATTAACAGCCATCATCAGCATTCCAATATTTATAAAAGGAGTCAGATTTTTAGCTTGCTGAGACACAGGGGACTGCTTCGAAGGGTTTGGTGGTTAGGGTTCTCTGGGGGCGATGGTGTGTGTTGGGTGGGTGGGTGTATGAACAAACGCAGCTCTCCCAGACGCTCCATGTATGAAACGATGCGGAACAAACCTCTTCTCCAGTTAGGTAATATGCAGCCAGAAGCCCTCCGACGTAGCGGATGTTCACTTCAAACAAGGAAGCTTCGCCATTCTGTGGAGAACAATGTGGAAAGGTTTCAGGTTATATACTAACCGGATGGTAAGACTGTAAGACAGACCAGTGTCACAAAGCAAGCAAAAACACATTCCTCAGGATGGAACTTGAAATGATGCAGAGTGTGAGACTGCTGGCCAAAGCAGAAGCCCTGAGTTTCTTTGCAACTGCTCCTCCAGTAAATCTCACTGCATGACATCATAGCACTGAGGGTGTTGCTGCCCACTTCCATAGCTGCTAAAAGGGGTGGGGGAAACATAATGGTGCCTAGCAGTGAGATGCTAGCATGGGGGAAGGGGAGATGGAAATGCAGGGCCTTTGCCAGCAGTGGCAGCTATATCTAGCAGTGCTCTTAGAGAAGAGGTCACACATGGCTGCAGCACAAACTGAAGGGGTGCAGAAGTGAGCCTTGGACTTGCTCACCCCCATCCACATTATGCTTTGAATGAAAACTGTGGCCTGGGCAGGTCGGTTCCCAAGCAGGATCCCACTTACACAATCCATAGGTTGGCAAAATGAGGGTGGAGGGTCTTTCCACGTGAGGGGTTTTTTGCTTTGTTTTTTGCATACAGGCCTCTGATCACATTTAAGAGGCTAAGTGAAGTAGGAGAGAATATGCACATCCACAGTCTGCCCCTATGCCATAAACCGCTCCTGTGTGTGAAACTGACACGCCAGGGCCATGTGTGAACTGCCACATATCATGTACCACACTGGTGGGGAACCTTTGTCCCTCCAGGTGCTGCTGAACTAAAACTCCCATCAACCCAGGCCACTAGCCATGCTTGCTGGGACTGATGAGAGTTCATCAATCTCTGGAGGGCACCACGTTGGCTATCCCTGAGGGGTTCTTAAAAAGATTTAAAATGATGAAGTCACATGAGGAAAGTACAGGTGACTCTCAATTTACAGGGGGGTTACATTCTGGGGATTGCCAAAGTCTTTTTTCCACAGACGCCCACTCCCTTTTAAATTTTAAATTTTTTGGCCAAGTGTGTATAGCTGAATGTGTGCATGTTAAAGATCTGTAAGTTGTGAACTACCTGTATACTAACCCTAGAGTTACCTGCTTACTACCCCTGCGGTGAACTTTACTCAGTGGACAAGGCCTTCCCACATGCAAAGGAAAGGGTGGGGCTTCCAAAATGGTGCCCTCCAGATGTTGCTGATGGGCCAATGGCCAGGGGTGATGGGAGCTGTTGTTCAGCAACCTCCAGGGATCAAAGGTTCCCTACATCGAATGCAGCCATTTTAAAAAGTGAAAGAGCTTGACTTGGAGGGGAGACAAATGGGTGTGGTACTTCATCCTTTTCTCTCTCTTACCCTTTCCCTTTTCTCTCTTTGGTTTTTGGGGTTAAGTGTGTGTACCTAATTGTTTGTTTGTTTGTAAATATGCTTTTAAAAAAACATTAAACCATAAAAAGTGAAAGAGCTTTACATGACTTTACTAACTTGTGTAAATTCATAGTTGGGGGACTGCGGCCAGCAGTGCCAGCAACTGAGAGTTTGAACTTTACAAGAAGGGTGTTGGCATCAGAAGGCAGGAAACACGATTGCTGAATGCTTCCTGTTCCCCCTGCTTTGTGTCTCGTTTGAAGAACTCACATATCCATTTCGTTCAAATAATGGAGGGGTACATTATGGATAGGCAGGAGACAATGGGGTATTTCTAAGCAAAGACATTTGGAACAGTATGATGTAGAAGGCAGGCCTGCGTAGATTTCTTTCTTTCTTGGGCATCCGCTGATTTGTAAATGGGAGTCTTTCAGATAACCCTTTACCTGCAGCTAGTTGTGATCTATAATAATCTAGCTTTGGATCAGTGAAATGTCAAAGCAATTGCAGTCAAATTGTTCCTTTCAGAGGTTTGCTCCTAAAGCCTGATCCTGCATGAAAATTCAGTTTTGCTTTCTGAATAAATATCAGCTTCTTGCAACACACACACGCACACATACACAGCTTCCAGGTAGAACGTCTACTTCAGGGATAAGTAAAAAGCACCATTAGAAAAGGGGAAATGGAAAAGAAGTGCAAGAAAGCAGCATACACCAGCCTTCGAGAAAGGGTTGCAGGTCTCTCTCCTCACATCATATACAGGGAACAACTCTCCCTCCCTCCCTCTCTTTCACACACACATTTTACTCCCCACAAGGAACTCTCAGTGGCACACATGGTTTTCCTCTTATTGCCTTCTCAACAACCCAAGAGGAAGGTTATATGAGGAGAGTGCAACTGGGTCACCCAGTGAGTTTTACAATGCAACAGGGATCTGAGTCCAGGGCTCTGTACATTTAAAGCACATGCCCCCCCATCACCTGACAAAGACTGGTGGGATCTGTAGTTTAACCCCGGAGCTACAATTCGCAGAACCCTTAACAAACTACAATTCCCAGGGTTATTTGAGGGAAGCTATGTATGGTGCATATACAACCACTGTGGCATATTTCAAGTTCTGAACATTTTCAGGCCTGACATTTCATAGCTAAGTATACACATTAGTAAAACTGGGTCTCAAATGTGCAGGCAGGGCATGGTGGCTGAATCCAGCTGTTAGATGGGTCAAGCACACCTGCCCCATGCTAGGCTACCAGTGCCTAATCAGCACAAAAACATTTCCATGATTGTCTTTTTCCCCCCATTTAGGCTACCAGTGCCTGGCTGTGTGTAACCAGGTGGGAGCATCAGATGAACACACATGGGCAATGAGCTGGTGAGAGGAAACAGTGGCTGGGGTGCCCTGAAGCATAGCCCGCCACACACCATCCAGTGAAGGGACAGACAGTCATGAGGTGTGGCATTTTTATTTAAGGATAATACACTTGCCCAGGACCATCCAGTTCTGACTGGACCAGTTTTGAACCCAGGACTTCCACATTTTAAGTCCAATCCTTTTAGGAAATGGTTAATTCATCTCTGCTCAAAAACAAACCGAGTTACCAGCCTTTGGGAACAATGCACTGTATATTTTATTTTCCAAGTGCATCACCTTCATGTTGGTTGATTCTTGACTGCTGACAGTATCAAATATGTGTGTGTGCGCATGCACATGCGTACACACACACACACACACACACACACACACACACACACAGTTTTTAATGCAGATCCGGTCTCATCCACATTTAAATCCTGCGATCCAGCTATTTACAAGGTTCATTCTTGAATTTGCAGATTGATCTGTGAGGGTGGATGGGGTGGGAGGAAGAGCTTTTGTGAAAACACAGATCAATTATCCCTGTCTATTCCATCTCTTGGCCTATCGATCTGATGCCAAACACAAACCATTCAACCAGAATTTATCAGATGCGACTGTCCATTTGCAAGTCCATGCTGGTCAACTCTTTCAAAATGACGCTTTTCTTGGAAGGTGAGGCAGCTGAACTAGCTGCTCTTGCTTCAAAGAAAATGCTAGTTACGCTGCAACAACTGCTGCAACAACTGCAGCATAGCTCTAAAATTAGAATCTGAACACCATCTTGGTAAACACAGGATCTGCAACCTCAGTAGTTCTTGAACCAGGGACCCAAGGCATGCATGCCAGCCTGTGCATATCATGACCAATCTCTAACCTTAGGTGAGAGTGGCACAGGGACTGGCAAAGAAGCTGTATCTCAGTGCCTGAGCATCTGCTTTGCATGCAGAAGGTCCCAGATTCAATCTGTGCAAACTCTCCAGCTAGGGGTGCTAAGTTCCCTTCCCTGAAGAGTAATGGCCAGTCAGTGTCAGCAATGTTGTTTTAGGTGGGGAATCCTTTTCAGGCCAAGGACCACATTCCCTTCTAGTGACGATTTACCAACGGTGGGAGGGGCCAAAGACAAAAGTGGGCGGAGCAACGAACAAAAATGCCATCTCTACACAGTAGACGAGTTTCTACACACACACACACAGCCCTCTCTACCCTTCTGCAAGGCAAGTAAGAGGCATTATAAGAGTTCAAGAACACATTCCAGCCAGGCAAAAACAATAAAAGAGGGTGCAAAGTATATCCAGCGAGGAGTGTGGCCTGGAAGAGGAGGCGTGGCCTGGAGGGTGCAGACCCGAGGGCCAAAGAGGTTGGGGGGTGGGTGGGCTGCATTTGGCCCTAGGCCTGAGGTTCCCCGGTTTCGTATGTTCCTCTGTCTCTTAACAGAAATAGGCCAGAGAAGATCCTGATCCCTACTCCAGCTTCTAGGTCAGCTTCTCTCATTGGTCTGAAGAACAGTGGCGATTCTCTTCCAGTATTTAGCCTCAAGGCTTATTACACAGAAGGCTGCACTGGCTCATGCTAAGTTATGTTTAGCTTCGTTTTCAAATGGTGATTAACTGAAGCAGAAGATTCAGAAAGCCATTTATGATGGCCAAATACCGATATCAGACTTAAATGTTCATAAGAGAGCCCCTATGACCCAGTGATTCAGTTCAGGTCTGGGAGGTTTGGGTTCAAATCCCTCCACCAAAAAGTTGGCCCATTCTGCACCTCCAATATAAATGTGGTGTTAGATTTAACACAACTTTTTATTACAAATTGAAAGTGCTAGGCTGTTAACACTTGAGCTTCAAATGCCTGCAGCCATGTTTGACTTCTGAAACGACCAACCTTGCCGAGTGGACAAGGAGGAGGAGGAGTTGGAGATACAGTAGAAAGAAATGACACTTAAGGGGACTGCAAGAAGATCAAACCTATCAATTCTGAAGGAAATCAGCCCTGAGTGCTCACTGGAAGGACAGATCATGAAGCTGAGGCTCCAATACTTTGGCCACCTCATGAGAAGAGAAGACTCCCTGGAAAAGACCCTGATGTTGGGAAAGATGGAGGGCACAAGGAGAAGGGGACGACAGAGGATGAGATGGTTGGACTGTGTTCTTGAAGCCACCAACATGAGTTTGACCAAACTGTGGGAGGCAGTGGAAGACAGGAGTGCCTGGCGTGCTCTGGTCCATGGGGTCACGAAGAGTCGCACACGACTAAACAACTAAACAACAACAAGGGATTTTATCTTCTCTGGTGCTCTTATCCAGTGATCAAGGGAAATTCCTTAAGAACAAAAAGCATCAAGGACACTTTGGGCTCATTCACACTTCCTTTTGTGCTGTGTTTCTAGGCATAGGTCTCGGAATTCCAGGTCTGTGTCCCAGTTTTTTTATTGTTTTTGTACCAGAGCTTTCACTGGGTAAACCCACAATTTACCACTGAACTGGAGTAAATGGCAATCAGGTTTTCAATGGATTGCTCCATTATTTTGCTTGTTTGTTTGTCCTGGCGCTTTCCCTGGGAAAATAGACATGTTACCACTGAATCAGTGGTAACATGTCTATTTTCCCAGGGAGACCACCAGGACAAAACAAACAAACAAACAAACAAACAAACAAATAGACATACAGATTGGACACGGACCTGGAAAGCCTCTGGACCTCTGCCTAGAAAAGTGCACAGCAAAGGTTAAGTGTGGATAAGTCCTTTCTTGGTACTTGACAGAACTGCACCAATTCCCAATTCTCAGCTTACTTCTGCTGGGTCTGCGTGCCTTTGTTTGTGAGGAGCCCAAGATCAGAACTCCAGGGTCCTAAACATGCCAGGCGGCTTCTGCAGCTCAGAGAAACATATTCGAAGACTGACTCACCACATTCAAGTCAAAGTTCTCTTCCACCCAATCTTTGGCTTCTTGGAATTCTTCCTGCAGCTCCATGATATACAGAGTATCTAAGGCATCCACCACAGTTGCTCCCCGGAGACCTCCTGCATCAGCAGAAAACAGAACAGTTTGAAATGGATCTTTAGTCTACTTCCCATGTGTTTGTTCATGGATGGTTGTAAAAAACAAAAAACACAACCCCAGAAACGCTAATGGTTAAATGTTATCATTCAGAATTTATACAAGATCCTGGCAGGCATCTGTGCTGCTGTTGTTTTTAGCTATGTAATTGTTTTAACTCCTTTTATATACAGAATGGTTCTTAATTGTTTCTATATATGCTTTTATATGCACATTTATTGTATTGTGAAATTGCTTCAAGATAGGAAGCAATTCATAAATGAAATAATATGGTACTTTTAAAGGGGGCAAATTCCTTCCCCAAGGAGTTTATGCCTGAAATTGTGATTGAGATGTGATTGAGAAGCTAGGCAACAGAGAAATGGCTGAGGTGTAAATGGAAGTTACAACACACACACACACACACACACACACACACACACAGAGAGAGAGAGAGAGAGAGAGAGAGAGAGAGAGAGAGAGAGAGAGAGAGAGAGAGAGAGAGCTTACTTGCCAAATTGGCTTCTAAGTGGTTTCCAAGTATAAAACCAATAAAAATACATCCACTCAGAATTAAAATATACAACTGAACAATTTCATCAAATCATTAGATACATGCTTAAAATATAGAATAAAACAAGCCCATTAAAGTAACATAACAATGAAACCAGTCAAAACAGCAATTGCATCAGGAGGTTCAGGTGAGGAGATGAGGGAAATGCTTGTCTAAATAACTGTGTTTTCAAGAGCCAGTTGGATGTCAATACTGATGGGGCCTCTCATATTTCAGCACAGAAAGCATTCCAAAACACTGGTGCTACCAGTTAAAAAAAACCTGCCTTTGTGCCACAGCTCCATAGCTACATTTGCAGCTAAAAATTCAGCTGGTGCTGAGTGTCAAGGGGTTATTGCTGAAGGCTTTCCAGACAGGGAAAGTTCTGGTGAAGGGAGCTGGAGGACTTACCACTTTGTCATTGAAATTTCAACAAGAACCCCAGTTTTCAACCCATCCTTAAAAACACAGCTTTTATAACCCATGTTGAAACAGTGTGTTCAGCCTGGTTTTATGCCAATTAATCAGTGCAAGCAGCATGATCAAGTCCATCAGCTGGCTTACTAAAGAACGGAAATGGAGCATAGACCAAGAGTTCTCAAAAACAGAGAACAGGCTTTCACAGCAAAGCAAAGGCAATTAGCACCTCTTATTTGCACCCCTTAATCTCCAGTTTAATGAGCATCACATGGAATCTCTGCCTTTTTCACAGATGCCACACACTGAGATTACCTCCTCATCAAGTTATCCAGTGCAACCCCGCTAACTCTTTCCTGGTTAGTCACCAGCAGTTCAGACTCATTTGGAGTTCTTCAAGGTCTGCCTTGGATTTCATCATCCCAAATCATTTAGCATGATCCCTACACTCACATACCCATTTGCTTCCTCCCCCTTAACCAGTTACCATTTCATCAAAGCAGGGATAGCCAATGTGGCTCCCTCCAGATGTTGTTATTATTTTATAAAATGTATATATCGCTTGATTCTATAAAACCTCAAAGCGGTTTATGTGTTGTTGGACTTCAGTTCCCATCAGCCCCAGCCAGCAGGGGCGATGTTGTAGGTCAGAAACATCTGGAGGATGCCCTGTTGACCACCCTGCCCTCTTATTTTGTGACTGCTATGTGTACTTAATAGGGACGCAGGTGGTGCTGTGGGTTAAACCACAGAGCCTAGGGCTTGCCGATCAGAAGGTTGGCGGTTCGAATCCCCGTGATGGGGTGAGCTCCCGTTGTTCAGTCCCTGGTCCTGCCAACCTAGCAGTTCGGAAGCATGTCAAAAGTGCAAGTAGATAAATAGGTACTGCTCCGGCGGGAAAGTAAACGGCGATTCTGTGTGCAACTCTGGTTCGCCAGAAGCGGCTTTGTCATGCTGGCCACATGACCCAGAAGCTGTACGGCGGCTCCCTCAGCCAATAACGCGAGATGAGTGCCGCAACCCCAGAGTTGGTCACAACTGGACCTAATGGTCAGGGGTCCCTTTACCTTTACCTATGTGTACTTAATAGCCTTTGGGGAAGGATTTTGTCAGAAGATTTTTACAAGATCCAAGTGTACAATGCCTATCAGTCCAACCATATCTATCTACCTGTTGACAATCTGAGAGAATTCTGAATGACCGATGAAGTCAGGCCTCCTAAAGCAAAAACCATAACAATTTGTTCTTTTCCTTTTGTCTCTCTAACAATTTTAATAAAGCCTCTACTCCTAATCTGTCAATTCATATGAACAAGAGGGAGGTTCACCTATCCTCAGTCCTCCACAGAAAGGTCTGTTTCCTCTCCAGAAAAGCAGAATTCTGGATCACGCTCTTACAGGATCTTCCTTCAGATGTAAAAGAAGGGAGTGTATACAGTGGTATAACATGGGTTGCCAGTGCCCGAGGCAACACAGAGGGGGTGGGTGGAAGGAGGTAAGTGGATGGAGTAAGTATGCATGCATATTCAACTGCCTAACGGTGTAGAGATGTCACTTCCTGGTTTGCATGGAAAAGTTGTTTGTGCATCGATGACCCGTCACCCACGTGGATAAAATAAGACACAAGGCCACGTGGTTTTAGGTTAATGGGTAAATAAAGGCCACAACTTTGTTGGTTATAGCATGCGAGTAGTATTGGCTTAGGCATATGATGGGAACACTCCACCCGACCGGTGTTGTTGTTGTTGTTTAGTCGTTTAGTCGTGACCGACTCTTCGTGACCCCATGGACCATAGCACGCCAGGCACTCCTGTCTTGCACTGCCTCCTGCAGTTTGGTCAAACTCATGTTCGTAGCTTCGAGAACACTGTCCAACCATCTCGTCCTCTGTCGTCCCCTTCTCCTAGTGCCCTCAATCTTTCCCAACATCAAGGTCTTTTCCAAGGATTATTCTCTTCTCATGAGGTGGCCAAAGTATTGGAGCCTCAGCTTCAATACCGACCGGTATTGGAGACACTTAAAGGTTAACGAACAGTGGGAGGAGCTTGTTGATGCAAATACAACTGGAAGCTTCCCCTGATGTCACCGGGGGTTGTGCCATGGCCCTAACCCAAATAGGGCATCGAACGGGATCCACGACAGCCGGATCCCCTTAATGGGATACCCATGGGATACCCCTAGGAGGTAGGTGATGGCCTTAAACTGACCTCCGACACACAACACACGATACATCACACATTGAATAATCCAATGCCTAACCGCTAATACCAAAAGTTGTGACGAATTGCTATGAGGTAGGCGAAAAAAAACCAAGAGGCTGGTGCCCATTTGCCAAATGGATAAAACGCTCCTACCAGGTCCCTTAGGCAACCAAGGCGACCAACCGAAGTCCACAGCAAGGTCAAAGAAAAGCCAGGCCTAAAGGGAGGGAGGGTGATCCAATGAGGGCAGGAATGCAACGAGAAAAATCTCCCAGCACCGCGGCCATTTAAATGGAGCTGGACTCCACCCCCTGTGAGCCCTATTGGCTGGCAGAGGGGTAAGATGCGGCGGCGGGGAGGGCCTGGTGCAGGGGGCCGACCACACCCCCTGCAGACACGGGAGGCGGGTCCTGCACGCAATCCCTCCCCTCTGGAAGGGAGGAGAGTCCTTTCAACGAAGCCCAGAGATGGAAGCATGAAGCTGTATTGAGGCAGCATTGGAAGTTGATATTTTGCATCTGAGGCAACCGCCCCTGTGCTACACCACTGAATATATGGTCTGAAGCATGTTGAGCAGGTTCCACTTCTGCATGTTTTCCCATTCAGCCTTCCCAGATTATGGACTGGTACAAGATCTGGAGCATGTACACAGCGGCTCAATTTGAGGAAGGAAGAAAAGAGGGCAAAGACATCAGTAAAACAATCCCTCCCTCCATTGAGTTTCTGGTGCCTGGATGCAGAGCGGCGAGGAGAGAGACCCTGAACTGTCTGGTGTTTAAGGGCAGAAAATCCCAAGGGGTATATTAAGATCCTATAGTATTGAGTTTTTAAAATCTATGAATGACTCAGTGAAAGCAATACTGTCAGGAGACTTAAAACAGAAAAATCCTTTAATTGGTTCACAACTCTTCTGATAACTCGTGGCACTCATCAGCTATGAATTCGAAGCCAAAATGTGTTAAAGCCTGATAAAAAGCAAACCGTTTGCTCCTGGGGAAATCAGCTGCAACAGATGTCTGCATGAAACTAGTTTGTCAGAGCACATTTCTAGATCGTTCTGAAGAACTGCTGCTTGGGTACGCATGGGATTCCTACCAGAGAAGCAGAGCCCCATTAAAGACAAAACACACTGGTGGGTGTCTCTAAAATGTTCTCTGAAGGGATGCTTAAAGTGACAGACAAGTTGCATTACCACTATGACAGCAACAAAGAAAGAGTGTTTTTGTTTTGTGTTTCTGGTTGTGGCCTAGGCAGAAAAATGCCAGGAATGAAGAGTGAGGCTTATATATGCCGTGAGAGATAACAGAGAGCCCAAACTGAGGTAGATCGGAACCTGAACAAATGACACCCAAGTTACAGGTAGGTAGCCATGTTGGTCTGATGTATTCGAAACAAAAAAATAAAAAAATTCCTTCCAGTAGCACCTTAGAGACCAAGTTTGTCATAGGTATGAGCTTTCGTGTGCATGCACACTTCTTCAGATACGAAGAAGGACCCAAGACATTTTAGTGCTTGAAGTGGAGAGTCCAGATTATACACCTGCCATACACCAAGCAACACAGGGTATTCAGAAGAATGCTGCCTCCCACAGTAGAAGTTGAACAACTTCTTTCTTCTTCTTCTTCTTCTTCTTCTTCTTCTTCTTCTTCTTCTTCTTCTTCTTCTTCTTCTTCTTCTTCTTCCTCCTCCTCCTCCTCCTCCTCCTCCTCCTCCTCCTCCTCCTCCTCCTCCCCCCCCTCCTCCTTCTTCGGTGATCACTCATAGCCAAGTAAGATTGTCTTCCATAAACAAGGTTTTAACAATGAGTCCGTAAGTTACTGTGTGGAGGCCAATTCTGGATCCACACATCCTTCCACAGTGGAGACATTGGTTTCCGGGCGGGAGTTGATCACGGTGTGGATTTGCCAAGCGTGCCTTCCTCTTAGCACGTTTCTCCCTTGTGTCCTGAGTTTGAGTGTCTTCAAAGCCCAAGACACCTTTGGTAAAGGCTGTTCTCCAACTGCAGCACTCGCAGGCCAGTGTTTCCCAGTTGTCAGTGTTTATACTACATTTTTTAAGATTTGCCTTGAGACAGTCTTTAAACCTCTTTTGTTGACCACCAGCATCACGCTTTCCATTTTTGAGTTCGGAATAGAGTAGTTGCTTTGGAAGGCGATCATCAGGCATAACCATTAAGGCTCCTTGCCACTGATAGCCTTATCCTCCATGAAATGTCTCATCCTTTCGGAAAGCCATCCAAGTTGATGGCGAACACTACCTCCTGTGGGATCAAATTCAGTAGTTTATGTGCTGTGTGAAGAAGTACTTCCTTTTGCCTTCCAATGTTCCGCTTCATTGGATGTCCCTCCGTTCTAGTGTTATGAGAACCTGACTGACCGTATAGCTCCAGCAAGGCTTGTGTATCATGTACCCTTCGGACCAAGCCCTGAGACCAAGCAGTCTCTCCAGGCTCTTTCTGGTTAAAGTACAGCTTTTCTCCACAGCTGCCTGCCAAGGGCAGGGAGCCATTGTCTAGCTGCAAGAAATGGAATGCAAGATCAGATAGCTCTCTTAACGGAGAACCCTTTGTTCTGTCAGACAATGAATGCACATTTCCAGTGGAAAGTGACTCATGGCTTTCTAGCACTGTTATGAATGCTAAGAGATGACAGCAACTGGCAACAGCAGGTTTCTAAACAAACACTCTGGGGGTCCAAAACAGGCCTTGTCAAAGGAACAGTGCTGCTGGATTAACTAGCAGAGTACTGTATAAATTCCCTCCTGAGCAGGGATCTAGTGGTTACTGCCACTGTCCTCCAGCAGGGGGCAACAGTGCATATGCAGACTAAGCACAACTAACTGCAGCACCCTACTGTATAAGCCACCAGGGCTTCACAACATAGCTGCCAAGTTTTCCCTTTTCTCGCGAGGAAGCCTATTCAGCATAAGGGAAAATCCCTTAAAAAAAGGGGTATCTTGGCAGCTATGCTTCACAACCTTGTCACACTACCAAGCAGAATTTCCCCAACCGCCCCGTTTCTGCTGCCTGCCTTGGACTGCAACAACAGAGGTGTTGTTGAGCACCCACCATGCCAGATTAGGAGGGCCAGAGAGCTGAGTATGGCTTTTATTGCAGGTTTTCAGTTGCAGGCAGCCTTCAAACTGAGTTGCTACCCAGCTCTAAAGCTATTAGGTGAGATTCAGCAAATTTAAGCTGCATTAATAAAACTGCAGTTTCCAAGTCACAAAAAATAATGTACATCCTCAGTCATCCCTGAGTGCAATTTGCTAGAAGACTTTTCCATGATGACAGCCCTACGCATTGCTTAATTCCCTTCCCTTGTAGCTAGTCTTTATGTTGATGCACACCAACCACCCTGATATATTAAGAGAGGGTGGTATTTTCTAGAAATAAAAATAAATGAACAAATTTATTTATGAAATATTTATATATTTCTTGATTATAGTAAGACCTCAAAGTGGTTTACTAAAATAATATAACAATAAAACCATGAGTAAAAAACAGTTTAAAGCAACTATGTAAAACATTTGGGGGGGGGCCCAACAAAAAGCTAAAAACCAGATTAGAACACATGCCAGCAATTCTACATGACTTGATAGGCTTGCCTAAAGAAAATGCTTTAGGCACACACCGAAAAGAGTCCAGTGAAGGTGCCTGCCTAATGTAAACAGGCATTTGCAAAATACGAGTGCTGCAAATGCAGAATGAGTGTCATGTGGCACCTGTAAGAGTGCTAGGTGGCTCCCCCACTCGAGGTCATTGAGCAGAAGCTGGGCAGCCAGAAGGTTGTTGTAGCTGGCTTACACAAACCCCCTCCAACTCTGTGATTCTATTACTGTAAACTCCTGATGGGACTAACCATGGAGGCTTGGCTAAGCCATTTTTCTCAGCTCCATCCTCTGTACAAGCCAAGTGATAGTGGCCCACATCACATGCTTAGGGAAGCTTTTAATGTTTAATAGATTTTCACATTTTAATGTTCTGTTCTGTTGGATGCCACCCAGAGTGGCTGGGAAAATTCAGCCAGATGGGCGGGATATAAATAATAAATTGTTATTGTTATTGTTATTAACATGGGCAGTGTTGGAAGTAGGACAAGGGAGGCCTCACAGACCACTTGAAGATTGCTGAGGCTCTTGGAAGACCACTTAATGGTTGTTGTTTTTCTGCCTGTTGTAGCAGCAGCTGTAATGTGCTATGCCAGATGCTGTATGATTCTTATTGTGTATTTATTGCTTCTTCTATTTCTTATAGATCGCATTTTGTTGTATTGCAATTTGAATTCCATGCAAATAAAATTAAATGCTATGTAAGAAATAAAGGAAGGCATAAGACACCATTGAAAATCAATATGAATATTCAATGAGATGGAGGTGCTGCTTCCCATCTTCAACCACAAATCCACACATGGACCACCTGAATGAAATTTGGGACCACACTTTGGGAACTCCTGCTATATGCCAAACTGTACCTGAGGCCTCCCTATCTCCCCATTGCTCAGGACCTGGCACATTCAAACACAGACACCAATGTCTTTCACCTGGGCCTCTTAAAATACCTAAATAGTATTTTTATTATTATTATGTGATGTTTTTAAGCCTGTGTGCATACCGTATGTATAATAATAATATTTTATATGGTTTCTGATTCTGCACATGGCCCTGTGATTCTTGGGTGAAGGGAGAGTTAGAATGATAGATAATAATATGACACAGTACCAAGGCTGGGAAGCAGCCTTACAGTCTCAATAACACAGTCATCATTCTCCTGCTGCATGATAGAAGAGAATATCTATTCATGAGACCAAAGATGTGGACCAGGTCAGCACCTGAAGGGGAAATCTAGCTGCTCTGAACTTTTAGGTAAGAGCATCATAAATAAGGTTTGGGAAATATTTTAAAATAAATGCAAATAATTATTGGTAAACCACATTTTGAAGAAAAACTGGCATTTCCTGCAAGGCTTTCATATAGTTGGACCAACTTCATTTTTAATGACTTTTTGTTTTAAAGGCCTGCTGGTTCATTCAATTACTAGATTAACACTTTTGACAATTTTTAACTAGTCAGCAGATTGCTGACAGCAAACACACACAAACACACACACACACACACAGAGAGAATGAATGTTTTTCTTGCACAGTTATGAACAATGCATTGAAAACTAGGGGCACCTTTGACACCACTGCAGTAGCAGAGAAGAGAATCTGATCATGTATTTTATTATTAATAAATTATAATAATAATAATAATAATTAATAATTATGATTATAATTAATAAATATATTACATTATTATTTAACAGATTAATATACTGCTTAATGATAAAAACAATCCACAGAAAATGGAACTATAAAACAACAACAATTTATCAAAATCACAAGCATAATCTTAAAAGATCTGCTTGCTTGAGGTTGTTTCACACATTATGTTTTTAAGGTGCACCTGCAAAGTTTAAGTGTGTGTCAGAGAGAGAACACACACATTTTCACTGCTTTGTAAAAAGTATGTGCATGAGGGACCTAGGAATGCTTGTGACTCCTTGTGGCACATACACTAACGTGTCTGCAACTGCACAGTGTGCAAAGGAGGTTTTTAAGCAGTGTTTGGATGGCCCTCTGTCACGGATTCTTTAGCTGTGATTCCTGCATTGTGGGGGGTAGACTGGATGACCTTGGGGTCTCTTCCAACTCTAAAAGTCTATGAAAGCTGCCTGTAAGCAACTGCTTCCATGGGAACCCTCCTGCCCATGTACCACAGCTCCAGTCCTGGTCCCAATCCTGCACTGGCTGCTGTGTACGCAGTTGCACAGGACCCAGCGCTCACCCTCTACCTCACAATGCTGAAGATTACTATTGGATCTTCCCTCTTCAATTTAACTCCAAATGTTTGCTTCCTGAGGGATCCAGTGGGCCGCCCAGCAGTTGGGGGGAAACAAAACAGTGGCACTTTACCACACACACAGCTCTGCAGTCAAACCGAAAGACACACACAGGAGGAGACAAATTGTGCAGCCACATGCATGTGCCCACTAGCCACGCGGTTATGTGCAAGGCTTCACTTCATAAACTTTTCACCTAGTTTGGTCCTCAAGCGTGCAGAGCCTGTGCACCACAAGGCAAACAATGGAATTGTTTTTAAAAAAGATGCAGTGCTTAACTTTCTCTCATCTTGTAGTATACTGCCATTATTATACAACCTAGCCAGGTTGTCTGGAGAACAAGCATTAGCACCTAATTTGTAGCTCAGGTTTCACATCCACCTGAGTAACAAAGGAGGTATCAGGCAAGGCAGCTGAAACCCAGGTTGAGGGGCTGATTCATTCTCTGTTCCCCTCATCCTTGGTCTGCGTGAACTATCAATTTGTCAACCTCAGGTCTGTTCATGGGCAGAAAGAACTTGGCAAGATAAGCCTGGGCTTCTGCCAGCTAGTGGCAAAACAGTACCAAAGGACGATGACCTAACTAGCAAAATCTGAAAAAGAGCACATGGGAAGAGAAGTCACCCTCCCTACAAAAACAACCCTGTCCCAATCTCCAAGCGTGTTTCAAAAAAAGTTGATTCTGTAACATGTTTACAAAATGCAGTGACCATGAAAAATAACATTGCCCGAGCCAGTGCTTTCCTTTCTTTTTATCAGCTCTAATGATTTTGCAATATTAATGATTATGTGCTTTTTTAATGCTGTTTTCTATTAATGGAAGAAATGTACCAGCTCTGAGCAACATGGGACACTGGCGAGAAGATGGGCAAATACGTGGGGGGGGGGAGAGAAACAAACACCCCCAAAGAGTGCCCGAGGCACAGACTATTACTGTGATATTGCAAAAGTAGCACATTAATGAGCTTGATTTAATTTGATGATATAATCCACAAAAGCCTTTCATAAAAGAGAGAAGAGAGAACTAGATTCCTCCTCCCCAACTAAACAGGAACTGCGAGATGAATAATAAAAGCCATGCTTAATTGAAATGAAGAAAAAAGAAGTTTGTTTTGGCAAAGGGGCTGCTGTGTAAAATAAATGTCTTTAAATACATGAAATGCACTGAGGGATTAATAACAAGTGCTGCTCTTTTATCCAGCACCATGAATGGTTTCGCCTTCTCTGTTACAGCGTGTACACAACAGAGGACGGGCTTCACTGATGCATTGCCCTTTTGTAACAAGACACAAAGCTATTATTTCATCCTGTTCCTAGAATGCTTGATGTCCAAGGAAGCAAGAGGTGGAAGGCTTGCATTTGTCTTACAAAGGGACTTAAGAATCGGCTCCTTTCTTCTACAGCACCTTTGATTAGATCTGCAAATATCTTGTAAGGGACAGGAGCAAGTAAGCGTGTTTGAGTGTGTGTATACACTAAACTTTACTGGGTGAGCAAAGCAAAATATTTCTCCTGAAATAGTGTTCAAACCAATAAAGCTTTGCTGTTAAGACAGGGGTGGGGAACCCGTGGTCCTCCAGATGTTGCTCACCATCTCCAACCACTGATTGACTGTGCTGGGGGGGGGGCAAACCGGAGTGCAAGAACATCTGGTCTCAAGTTCCTTATCTCTCTTATAAGAAATAAACATCTATCCAGGTTTTTGCCAATGGGCCCACAATATGTCCTGCTGGATCACGCCAAAGGCCCATCTAGTCTGACACTCTGTTCTCACCACAGTCAACCAGATGCCCCAAAATAAAGCCCACAAGCAGGAGCTTAAGTGCAACAGCACTCTCCCCACTTGCAACTAGAACTGGTCTTCGTGGGCATACTGCCTCCGACAGTGGTGGGAGAACATAGCCTCTTGTCTGCGCCTCTTCTAAAGCCATTCAAGTTGGCTGCCGTCACTAACCTCTTGTGGAAGCCGAATGTTGGGAAGATTCAGGACAGACAAAAGGAAGCATTTCTTTTAGCACATAGCTAAAACAAAGGACAGATAGCTATCTGAAAGTTCAGATCAGTGTAATGTCTCTCTTTTTCTCAGGGATGTGCTTCACATGGAGATAGTTAGCCCATGTCTGGGCTGTACAACTTCAGGTGATTGGTTCCCACAACTGAACTCTAAGCAAAAAAGGGTTTTTTTGTGGAGGGGAGGGGATCTATCCATTAACTAAACAAAAAAAGGTGTCTCAGGGAGAAGAGTTCTAGCCCCACTTGCATGTAAGTTTCCTGTGTGCTGAACTGCACTGGCTATTTAGTAGGAGAGCATGCCATCATTTGAGCCTTCCAGTCTAACAGACCAGCCTATTTTTTGTCGAAGAGATGAAATTATGTCAGGCACCACCCAACAGGGTGTTTTTGTGTGAAGCTCCATTGCAGTGAACGGGACCAGCTCTTCCCCCTAGTTTCAGAGGGTTCATGCAAGAGAACATCCCTTTGGACTATGCCCTTTAATGTTAAAAAAAATCCATCTTTTCAGCCTAATGCAGAGGCTACCAGACACGCTCTGAAGTGGCTTCCCCATGACATTTTTATTTTTTTATCTATCTATGATGAGCTGCTCTCTCACTTAGGAGTATCTATTTTCATCTGAGCAGCACTGAGGAGAGAGAACATGTAGAGACAATGAGAATGGAAGTCAAAGGTTCGCTGTTTTACGCTGTCACTAGACCAGAGCGGACAGACGTCTCTGAATGAGCTCTTGCAAGCCTTGTATTATGACTGCCTACTTGAAGAGCAGTGGTTCTGAAAACAGACCTTCCCAGAAATATGCCTGCATTCAGAATAAAGCCTCTATAATTCAGGAAAGACAAAAGAAATTCAAACCCAAGCCTATCAGTATTTGACTACATCCATGTCTTCTCCTGAAAAATCACTGTTTCCAACTGCTTTCTACAGTTAGAACTTGAAACCAGAAAATCCCTCCCTCTCGCAAGGAACTACCTGTTTTCACATCTGAAAGGGGCTGAAACCCCAAAGCATCCAAAAGTTCAACCTCATCTACAGCCCCAGTTTCAAAACCAACAATCCACATTACTTTCACTTAAACCAGTAGTTTCCAGTTGCTTAAGTCAAGGGAATTCACATCTTAACTCTGTTTTAAATAATGGAGATGTCCCCTTTTCTCCTCTTACTCTCTCTGTTTTTCACAGGCTGATCTATACTGCAGGCACACTGGATCAGCAGGCATTCTTTCCCCTCAAGTGACCCCAGTGAAGGACCACAGCTCAGTGGTGCAGCACATGCGTTGCACGCAGGCTCAGTCCCCGATGGCTCCAGCTGCAAGGACAATGTAGCAGCAGGTGATGGAAAGACATCTTTCCCCCAGATCATTGAGAGCTGCTGCTAGAAAGAGCAGACAATCCTGGGCTAGATGGACAAATTTATGTTTCCATAAATTTTAGTTTAGGGGAGAGCAGTAAGAGATTGGGAGATTCAGGGGATGGCTGTAGCTCAGTACTATGGCATCATCTGCCTTGCATGCAAAAGACCCCAAGTTCAATCCCCAGCATCTCCAGGTGGGGCTGGGAGTATCCCTTGTCCGAAACCCTGAAAGGCTGCTGCCAGTCAGTGTAGACTATACTAAGCTAGATGGAGCAATGATTTGATTCACTGGAAGATGAGCCTGGTTAGAGGGTGGTGCTGATAACACCAAGGTTGTAGGTTCGATTCCCGTATGAGCCAGCTGCCTATTCCTGCATTGCAGGGGGTTGGACTAGATGATCCTCAGGGTCCCTGTGCAATATGAAGCTCCATCCTTAGCCTCTCAGAAGATGGCTATACCTGATGTGGGAAGCTGCCATAATATAGTCAGCCCACTGGTGCATCTAGCTCAGTACTGCCAACAATGACTAGCAGTGGCACTCCAGGGTTTGGGGCAAGGCATCTTTCCCAGTCCTACCTGGAGGTGCTGGGGATTGAATCTGGGACCTTCTGCATGCAAGGCAGATGATCTACTTCCCCTATCTTTCTCCCATAAAATGTCATCCACCTGGGCAACCAAGGAAGTTTTAGTGCCATGGCCAGGATTGACGCCAGACTAGAATGGATCCAAGTAATCAGTTTCCTCCGAGCATGTCTGAAACTGGACTGCTGCCACCTTCTCAAGCCCCTTGCCCCAAATGAATGATAGCATTTTTTAAACATCTCAGGGGGCAGAGAGGTTGCCTTAAGGAGGGGACACACTACTGCAACCCCAAAAACTCCCTCCTGGGTAGTCACAACCAGCAGTTTCGACCTCAATGACTTTATGAAGCTAGAATATTTTTGTACATAAGTTGAAAAGCTTGTACAACATTATTTATAATTCAAACTAGAGACAGTCCATTAAAAGTTAAAAGACCAGCAATTCTGTGTGTACCTCAACATTGGAAAGAGCTGTATTTAGTTGCAAGCAGAAGGTTAGAGGCTGCAACAAGCTATCTTGCCTTGAGAAAAAAAGACTTTGAACTATTCCTCAACTTGCATGAAGCTGGAGGATGTTGAATTACCAAAGATATCATGGCAATTTCATACAAATGCAAGCAGAGAGCTAGAACAATGCTTCATTTTGTTCAGCATGCTGGCAGGGTGAGATTCCCTAGTGGAACAGGGCTGCCCCGGAAAAAGATCAAATGCGTAAAATTCAGTCAGGTGGAAGCAGTGAAGCAACTAGGAAAAGAACCTTTAAAAGCTTTGGTCAGATGCACACCAGAGAAGACACCAGGGAGGTGTAAAGGAGGAAGGCAATTTTGAGATGGCAGGAATGCTGTCTAGGGCCAACCCAGAATGGCATCCTAGAAGTAGTTTATTCCAGTTTCCCAGAATCACTTGTAAGGATTATGATCACCAGCCCAGATCTTAAAGGCTTTGGGGGGGGGGGGTTGACCACACACACACACACACACACACACACACCCTTAAGCAACATCAGGAATCCCATTTGGGGGATTAAAGTGTGGAAATGATCACTGGGAGTTTGCTGCTTTCCCTTCCATGAGTTGGTAATCTTGGGCCAGGAGACTAGCAGAATCACTGCCTATGGCCTATAAAGCAAGGAATTAATTTTAGGTATTAATGTTGGATTGGGGCTATTGCAGAATTTATCCTGATGGAAAATGCATCATTCATTATGGACCGATATGGCCAGGCCACCTGTTCCAAAATGCTGCGTGTCAGAATGATAGCAGCAACAAACAGACAACACGGTGATGTTGGCGAAACAATGAAAAGGTAAATCAATGAAAAGGTGGAAGTGCCTCCCCAAACACCTGTGTAATGCCTCCTCTTTACTTACTTTAAAATCCCTCCTCAAAATCCACCTTTTCTATGAAGCTCCTGGCACAACCCCTAATCCCCATGCCCTACTGTAACTGAGCCGAAACACGTGTAACCCAACCAATTGCATATTGCATCCCTGTTTTACCACCATGTTTTCTCTGCATCAGATTTTAGACTGTAAATTCCTTGTAGCAGGGGCCTGTCCTCTTCTACTCTGCATTACATAATGCACCCTGACGGCACTATAACATATCATGCACCCCGAGAGCACTATAGCAACATCATACCTGTTCTCTTCTCCCCCCCCCCCCGCAAAACCAGGCTAAAACTCATGCCATCCTCGTTGCATTTTCAGAGAAAGTGGACAGGACAGAAAGAGAAATGGGAAAAGCAGAAAACTATTAAAATAAAGAAGTTTGACTGGAACTTTAGAACAATCCTACTGCCTACCTAGAAGAAAGGGCTGGTTTGAGGGCAGAGGGGGCTTTCCATCGATCTGTTACCCATGGTGAAGTCAGAGAATGACCCTGCCTTACCCTGGGAGAGGGTGTTATCTTGGAAGTGAAAGACTGTCACCTATAGAAGAAGCTAAATCCAAGAGAAGCTTTTGCAAAAGCCATGCAAGACAAGCTAACTTTATACAGCAACGTCAGAAAGAGAGAGAAAGTTAAAATACTCAGTCTGCAGAAACAGTCACAAAACTGTGGAAGCCTTGAGAATGACACAAGGCTTCCATTTGTTCTCTTCAGCCGCGAGAGGAACTGCCCACCATAGAAGCAATTTCAGATAACAGCAGAAGCAATCTTTGCCCACTCCTCATGTCCGAGAACTGGTACCACGCAGTTCTAAGGCCAGTGTTGATTTATTCCATTCGTTCACAAAGAAGAATAGGCACATAGATTGAGTGCAACAAGGCAGCTTTGTTCAGTTTTTAACCTACCCATAAACCTTATAACTCCTCTCTGCTCCATCTACTTTACAGGCGCTGGTTTCTTCAACATGTTGCCTGTGAGAGGTGCTGAATGGACAGCTCTTGAGGCAGAACAATGGCAAAAAAAAGCAAAAGCAAAAAGCACAGGAAGACTTCAAACCACAGAATTTGGAGAGCTGGAAGGGACCACAAGGGTCATCTAGTCCAACCCCTGCAACGCAGAAATATTCTCTCCAACATTCGTCTTGAACCCATGACCTTGAGATTGATATTCTCATGCTCTACTGACTGAGCTAGCTTGAAGGAAACCAAGTCCATGTGTTGAAAACGACATGGAGCCTGGACGGCAATTCAACCGCAGGCAGACCTTCAAGAGAACCAGTACTTTAACAATGAATTATGTGACCAATGGAGAAATGTCACCCAATGAAACTGATGGGCAACTAATCCAGGTCAAACAAAATGGAGGCACTTCCTTCGCACACAAGCATGATCAGCTTATGGAATTCAGTTGATTGTGCTTTTGCGTGAAGGAAGCAGAGATGCTGGTTCTCTTGAAGGAGGTGTCTTCTCTCTGTTAATAGAGATGCAGATGTGGTCACTAGGTGAGAGGTCATGGAGGTGGTTGGATCTATCAACGGTTTGGAGGCATGATGGTGGAATGGAATATCCATGCCACAGAGTACCAGCTGCTGAGTAACAAGAATGGGAAAGGTCTATTGCCTACAGCCCTTTGGTTGGGTTTTTGGGAAACATCTGATGGCCACTATGGGAAACAAGATGCTATACTAGTTGGACCCAGCTTGGTCTGATCCAAGGGCTTTTTGGGTTGTGCCCAATGTAGTGCTAAATTAAAGTCACTTTGTGACTGGCAAAATGCTCTGTGTCAGTGGAAAATTGTTGGATAAGCAAATGCATAAGGAGGTTGCTGGAACTTTGTTATACAACAGATTGCAAAATCTGTTGTGCAATGACTTTCTGTTAGTGCAACTGTTGTGTTGGATTCCTCTGTTATGCAACATTAAATCTCTCCCACCCGCTAGCTTAAAAATCATTGCACTAGCAGACAGAGAACGTTGGATACTGATTCTTAATAGCCAGGTAGAGAGTATAACCCTGAAAAGTTTCCTAAAAATAAAATGGTCCCAAGTTACATGTCCAAATGTCTCCTTCCTTAGTGTCTAATCACACTCTCTAACCATTAACACATCCTGCTTCTCTTTCCCCAATGAAATTCTTCCTGCCATATCACTGGCTCTTGCAAAAAAATACTCTAAATTCTGCTACACCTTGCATAGGCTAGTCACATGAATGAATTAAAATTGAGCAAGTTTATTATGAACTGGAAAGCCCGCACTGAGTTTTAACCACACATAGAATTTTTAGGCATGGAATTCACAAGCCTTGGATTGCATTCAAATACCTGTCTTGACTGCCCTGCAGGAAACAAATCCTGGACTGGAGCAGCTAATAAGCCGCTTTCACTTCTCATTTCTTTCTTGTGAGCCCAGGCCTCTCTCCTGAGATTGACCTAGAAAGGTATCCGTTAGGGCCAATTGTGGTGATGGTTCAGCGACAAGGAACACATCACCCAAGGCTCATTAGGAAGTACAATGTGTGTTCAGTTGCCTGTTTGGGGAATACTTTGGAAGGCAAACGTCAACCCACACAGCCATGGACACTAACAAGTTTAAGTAAGGCTGTCATGTAATCAAGCCACAAAAGCACTAAGTAATCACAGACACGGGGAGGGGGGAGGGGAGGTGCTCCGAGATCCCACCCTTCAATTCACGTTTGCACTGATTGGTACAGACAATATAATTTGAACATGACAAAGAAAGCACAGGAGGAAGAGGAAAGCTCACAACAGAGTTGGAGATCTGCCTGCGTTCTGGGTGCAGAGGCTGGCACGCTAGCAAGGGCCAGTGCTAACCAAGCCCGGACACACATCCTGCACACCAGGTGAACAGCTGTAACTACCTGTGAGTCATTTGTCCTTTCAAAATGAGTTCAGGATTGTTCCACCCTTACTCAACAATTTTCAGATACCTCCCATCCAGTATGCCATCCCTTTGCTCCTGGTGCTCAGGAATGCACAATCAAAAAGGCAGTAGGTGTCAAATGAAGACTTGGGAACATTGTAGGCTGCCTTATTCCAGGTCAAACTGTTTACCCATCTAGTGGAGGTGTTTTCTACCCTGATTTGCAGCAGGTTCCCAGGGTCAAAGGCAACAAGACTTCCCTGTCACCTGCTACCTGCCCTTTTAACTGGGGATACTGGAGATTGA
This sequence comes from Zootoca vivipara, assembly GCF_965207765.1. Taxonomy (NCBI): domain Eukaryota; kingdom Metazoa; phylum Chordata; class Lepidosauria; order Squamata; family Lacertidae; genus Zootoca; species Zootoca vivipara. Next base: position 60,593,784 of record NC_142589.1, on the reverse strand, counting down.
ACCTGGGAACTTATGCACACAAAGCAAGCCTCTGCCACTAAGCTACAGTCCCTCACCTACAAGCTTTTCTCTTCCCACCCTCTTTGCAGGTGATCTGAATGGGTGCCTAACAACGCTCCCTTCAGTGGCTCCTCACTAAACAAAATCACAACCAAGAAGAGAGAAGGAGGGGGCAGCTTTCGAGCAAAGTATACACTTATCCATTCTGTCTACGTTCAAAAGTGAACAGCACAAGTCATTAAAAAGCTATCATACTTAATCTTGCATATAACAGGGCGCTTAAACGCTACAGAGTTGAATTTGCAAATAGCTTTTCTTGCTAACTTTAATAATGGAGTTTACAACTGAAAAGAAAGGAGGAGGGGGCGAGAGAGAGAGAAGACAAGAATTTAGATGAGAACAATATAAATCCAGATCAAAAATGAAAGGCCTCGACTCCCACTACTCTTATGTCAAATCATATTTGTCAAAACAAAATTAGTGCCAAGATCTTGTTTGGAATAGAAATTAGGATGCTGTTTCTATGAGACCTGGTTTACTTAATACTTTGTGCTTAGTCACAGAAGAATTCATTCATTCATTCAATTCAGTCATACCTCTTGCAGGTCCTAAGGAGCTGCCAAAAGACAGGTCACAGGACATTAGGCAAAAGCAGTCGCTTCTGCTGTTGTTGTTGTTGCCTGGATAGGGATTCAAATGTGCTCAGCAGCTTTGATTTACACTGCTGCCTCATTAAACTAGAACTCCAGAAAGGCAGAACCTCACTGTTATGAGTTTAACAACAGCTATGAAGCTCAAATGTCAACTTTTGGTGCTAGGGTTGTATGCTTGGGCGTCAGCCAGCATGGCCAATGGTTGGGGATAATGGGAATTGTAATTCAGCAACATCTGGAGGTACCACACTGGCTACTCCTGGTTCAGACTATTTAGTTAGCAAGAGCCAGTGGTCCAAATTATGTAACTTCTCAAGGTCCAACAAATATTTATAGGGCAGCATCTTGGAAAATGCTTTTAAAAGGCAGGGAAAAGGCAACTGTTTCAGCAGAGTTGTGTACAAGTGCTCAGGTGCAGGGCCAGGAGCCAGGAAATGCTGAATTCTAATATTGACATATGCTTCACTTAATTTTAGATTTTCTTCAACGCCCGCATTAATTTACTTACAGACTCTAGGCCAGTTGTTCAGTATTTATGGGAAGGGCTACAGCACATGTGCTTTGCATGCAGAAAACCACAGCTCCAGTCCTTTGCATCCTCATTTATTTATGTCATGATAGGATATTTATACATCACCTTTACATTCTGCAATACAGCTTCTAGAGTTCCAGTGTGGTGTGATTAGAGTGTTTCGATGGTAAACTCTCCAACCAAGCATGAAACTCACTGGGTGACTATGGGCCAGTCACTCTCTCACACACTAACCTACCTACAGAATTGCAAAGTTGGAAGAGACCCCCCCCAAGAGTCATCTGGTCCAGCCCCCTACAATGCAGGAATCACAGCTAAATAATCCCTGACAAATGACCATTCAGCCTCTATTCAAGAACCTCAAATGAAGGAAAGTCCACCACCTTCTGGGGTGGTCCATTCCACTGTTGGACAGCTCTTTCCACTTGAAAGTTCTTCCTAATATTTAGTCAGAATCTCATTTCTTGCTATTTGAATCCATCGGTTTGGGTCCCACCCTGTGGAGCAGCAGAAAACAAACTTGCTCCATCATCCATTGCTCAGCCCTTCAGGTAACTTCAAATATCAGATGGCTATTGTATTTCTTCTCAGTTTTCGCTTCTTCAGGCTAAATATACCAAAGTCCCTCAACTTTTCCTCATAAGGCTTAGTTTCCAGACCCCTTATCACATTGGTCAATCTCCTCTACACATGTTCCAGCTTGTCAATATCCTTCTTAAATTGTGGTGTCCAGAACGGTCCTCCAGGTGTGGTCTGATCAAGGCAGAACAGAGTGGTATCATTACTTCCTTTGATCTGGACACTAATGTTCCACCAATGAAGCCTAGAATTGTATTAGCTTTCTTTGCTGCTGCATCACACTTTTGACTCATAAGCAGCATGATAAGCTTGTCTGTCAAGACCCATAGATCATTTTCACAGGTGCTACAGTCAAGCCAGGTGTTCTCCATCTTATATTTTTGTATCTGATTATTCCTGGCTCAAGTGTAGAACCTTGTCTCTACTGAAATTCATTGTGTAAGTTTTGGCCTAGTTCTCCAATCTGTTAAGGTCATCTGGAAACCTTATTCTATCTTCTGAAGTATTAAGCTCCCCCTCCAAGTATGGAGTCATCCGCAAATTGGATGAACATCTCCTCTATTCCTTCATCCAAGGCATGTATAAAGATGCTGAACAACACCAGGCCCAAAACAGAACCCTGTAGAACCTCACTTGTCGCTTTTTCCCAGGATGGAGAGGAGAGCACTCTTTGGGTTTGGTCAGTCAACCAGCTGCAAATCCATCTAACAATAACATCATATAGCTTCACTTCAAGACTATCCTGAGGGATTTGGTCAAAAGCCTTACTGAAATCAAGATATATCCACAGCATTCCCCTGATCCACCAAGCTTATAACTCTATCAAAAAAAAGGAGGAGGAAGATCGTTCTGGCATGAACTTGCTTTTGAGAAACCCATGAAGTCTTTTAGTAATCATATCATCCTTTTCTAAGTGCTCACAGACCAACTTTTCAATTATCACTTCTAGGACCTTTCCTGGTATTCGCATTAAGCTGGCTGGTTGGCAGTTGTCTGGGTCCTCCTCGCCCCCCCCCCTTGAAGATTGGGGCATTTGCTTGGCTCCAGTCCACAGGTCCATCACCAAGATTTCTCAATGAGACAAGAGACTTTGAAATTACACCTGAAAGACCCTTTAGTACTGTTGGAGTACTAGACCCTGGAGATCTGAATTCATTTAAAGTAGCTAGGGACCGGGTTTCTACTATTTTAATACGTAGTCATAAAGTAAGTTTTTTTTTTACAATTGCGAGAAATAAGACGAAGCGGAAAGTAAGCCATGGTACCATCATTGTCCCCGTCGCCAGCGAACCAGCGAGAGGCGCAGGGGGGAAAGGCGCCTCTTGCTGGAGTTCTGCAGCCTGCTTCTGGCGTGCAGGGAGCCAGAGAGCGAGAGGTGTGGGAGGGAGACTCCTCTCGCCCAAATCCTGCCAGAGCTCAGGGGTCCTGCCGCCACCGCAGGCTCGAAGGAGACTTGCATGATGAAGACGACTGAGGGAGCGAGAAGCACTGTCGCGCGCAAGGAGATAAATACAGGTACGGTAAAAAGGAACCCCTGTTGGGAACTTGGCGCTTTTGAAGCTTCTCTCCTTCCCTCCCTCCTACCGTTTATTAGCTTCGCCCCAAGGATCACCTCCCTCCTCCTTGCCCAGCCACTGCTGTTTGTTGGCTGGAGGTGGGAGGATTTTTAAAAAATCTGCTGAATAAATGTAGATTGCTGTATGTTCCAGAAGAAGACGACTTAATTATAATTGAATACAATGCCTTATGACAGGGGTCAGCAAACTTTTTCAGCAGGGGGCCGGTCCACTGTCCCTCAGACCTTGTGGGTGGGCCGGACTATATTTTTTTTTGGGGGGGGAATATGAATGAATTCCTATGCCCCACAAATAACCCAGAGATGCATTTTAAATTAAAGAACACATTCTACTCATATAAAAACATGCTGATTCATGGACCGTCCACGGGCTGGATTGAGAAGGCAATTGGGCTGAATCCAGCCCCCGGGCCTTAGTTTGGGGACCCCTGCCTTATGACCATGCCTCAACAATGCCTTATGAGGAACAGCTTAGGGAGCTGGGTATGTTTAGCCTGGAGAAGAGAAGGTTAAGGGGTGATATGATTGTTGTTGTTGTTGTTTAGTCGTTTAGTCGTGTCCGACTCTTCGTGACCCCATGGACCATAGCACGCCAGGCACTCCTGTCTTCCACTGCCTCCCGCAGTTTGGTCAAACTCATGTTTGTAGCTCCGAGAACACTGTCCAACCATCTCGTCCTCTGTCGTCCCCTTCTCCTAGTGCCCTCAACCTTTCCCAACATCAGGGTCTTTTCCAGGGAGTCTTCTCTTCTCATGACGTGGCCAAAGTATTGGAGCCTCAGCTTCATGATCTGTCCTTCCAGTGAGCACTCAGGGCTGATTTCCTTCAGAATGGATAGCTTTGATCTTCTTGCAGTCCATGGGACTCTCAAGAGTTCAAATATATAAAAGGATGTCATATAGAAGAGGGTGAAAGGTTGTTTTCTGCTGCTCCAGAGAAGCGGACACGGAGCAATAGATTCAAGCTACAAGAAAGATTCCACCTAAATTTGCTGCCAAGGAGTGTGGTGGAGTCTCTTTCTTTGGAGGTCTTTAAGCGGAGGCTTGACAGCCATCCCTGGCCGTCTTAAGCACCTTTGGCGCCCTGGTGCCGTGGTGCGACGGATCCCTCCGCCGCCCCCCGCCGCCCTGTTTTCCAGCGCGACGGGTGGGTGGGCGGGCTCAGCGCGCAGCGGGTGGGCAGGCGAGGCTGTGTGGCCCCCCCCCCCCGGCCATAGAGCCGGCCCTGCAGCCATCTGTCAGGAATGCTTTGATGGTATTTCCTGCTTGGCAGGGGGTTGGACTGGATGGCCCTTGTGGTCTCTTCCAACCCTATGATTCTATGAATAAATGTAGATTGCTGTACCGTACTATACTGGCGTTATAAAAATAAGACACCTCCCCCCCAAAAAAGCTACCCTGTGTTGTTGTTTTTTTGAGGGGGGGAATTAAGAATAAAAATAGGGGAAACACAGTAATGTTTTAGCAGGGATGTTATGAGGATAAAGTAGGGGAAACATATATGCCACCCTGGGCTCCTGTAGGAGCGGGTAGATAAAAATGAAACAAATAAGGAAAGAACAGTGTCAAAAGAGGAGGGAGAACAATGTTTAATCTGCTTTTTCTGGTTTTGGCCAGTTTGGGATGGAAGAACCTTCTTTGTGAGAATGCCAGAAAGCCATTTTAGGGGAATCCAAAGAATTTGCTCCTTATGAAAAGGGTTGTGGCTGGCTTGTACTGTACTCCGATCCTCTATCCAGAAAACATCCAGAAATAGTGAACAATTCTACAGGAACTTTTCTCTTCTCTTCTCTTCTCTTCTAGACAGAACCAAACTTGTTTTTCATCTCTTTTGGACCACAGACAAGAAGTCACTAGCCAAAGTATGTCTGGACATATGCTGAAGTAGCTTAGGCCGGCTTTTTTACAAGGTTGCAATATTGCCAATTAAATTCAGGGACCTGGTGGAGAAGCAGCGAGGGCATGCCTGGAGTACCTAGTTAGCCCCTGCCACACTGCAAACTTTCAAAGTCATGGCTTGTCATTTTTCAACCCCTTTTTCTTTTATAAAGAAAGCCAGATATTTGCTTTTCTTGAAAGCTGAGGTTCTGCTGGTTTTAGGACCAAAGGGTGAAAAAAAGGCAAGGGGAGGATATGCAGAATTGTTGAAAAGAAAAATACGCTGGAAATGGGCAGTGATTTTCCTCTCACCAGAGCTATTCAATGAGTTTAAATCCCCATCTTCCAAAAGCTAAGCAATTCTGATGTAAATGCAGGTTCTCTCCCCATTCCCAAACACATGTACAAAAAAAGAAAAAGGAAAGGAAAAAGAGAAATTATTTAGGACAGAAACTCCATAATTGTCCCTTTGCATCTTACAATTGCAGCATTACAAACGTTAGTGGTAAATAACAAATGTTCTGGATACCAAAAGGAATTTGCAATCCCTGCCACAGTAGGAGATATTTCATTTTAGCTCTGTTTCTTTTCTATGGCGGTATTGTCTGTGAAATAAAAAATACAAAAAAGGAAGAGAAAATAGAACAAGAATGTAGCTTTTGTTAGCTAGCAAGAATGCAAAGTGAACCAAATGGCCAATGCAGTAGCATCATAAAGGGAAAGAAAAAAGAAAAAACAAGTATAGGTATAATGATTTCATTTATGATCCTCTCATTCATACACACACACACACACACCCAAACGGTTCAGATACAACACCAAATCATTGTTGGGTTCTAAATTAAGAAATCCTATGCTTGTACCCTCCCACCTTTGATGCCCTGCAATTCATTACCCATTTCCTCTTTAATGCAGACTATAGTCTGTTGTTATAGCCAAACCAACAAAGTATGATTTGCACTTCTCCTCCAAACCAGACATTGACACACACCTACATTGTGTACACACAAACTACATTGACATACAAGCAAAAAATAGATTCACATAACACTGAATCATAGTTTAGCATTGAATGTGAACTGGCTGACAGTTCCCATATGCTGAGGACTGGTAAAAGACATTTAGGGGATGATTTCTCCCATATGAGTTTCCTAAATCAGAGCCCTATGGGGCTGCATGAGTGCCTTCCATATTTGTAGAGAGGTTCTCATTTGCAAGCAGCAGGCACCTTTTTGTAGCGACACAATTATAGTCCTACCAACTCCAGAATTCAGCAACCTCCACAGTCCTCACAGCATAAAATATTCCACAGATAAAGCCTATGGAGTTATTCAGAGGTGGTTGTTCATTTCTGGGACTGGCAGGGCCACCATGTATGGAAGGAGAAGGAGAAGGAGAAGGAGAAGGAGAAGGAGAAGGAGAAGGAGAAGGAGGAGAAGGAGAAGGAGAAGGAGAAGAGATAGTAGACTCAGTCAGAAAGAAAGTTCACAGTTTCAATGAAATGCCCATTTCTGGGAAAGGCAGGGCACTTAATCTACCGTGAGGCCAGTATTAAGAGGACAACTAGAGAACTTAAGAGTAATTAAGAACTGTGCATTATTTGTACACAGCTTTAGTCAGGCAATATTTCCAGAGCTGTTTCCAGAAACCATCATCAATGAGCATAATGAAATGATAAAATAGTACATTTTGTACTAAAATGTCTCAAACGATTAGTACATTGAGGTATGCTGCACCAGAGAATGAAATGATTGCCTGATAATTTTATGCATATCAATTCAAATAGTAAGACTCATTAATTTCAACAGAGTTAACTCTCAGGAATGTCATTTTATTATTGCAGGATGCACTGTAGGTCTTTGGGGAATCAACTCCAGATATATGTGCACCCATCTATAAATGACTAAATTTGACCTGCAAAGCAATCAGTAATTTGTTAAAGAACAGAAAGCAGTGAGTAGTAATAAACAGACAGTTCTCCCAATGGAGGAATGTAACAAATGGTGCCCCCCAGGGATCTGTATTGGGACTGTTTTTAATTTTTAACTAGTTCATAAATAATCTCGAGTTAGGGGCACTGGCGGAGGAAGAGGAGTGCAGGGGGAGCGCACCGCCCCCAGCAGTGAGATCCCGGTGGGGTGCCATCGCGGCTGCCCCCCTGCCCACGCTGGGAGCCACGCCCCCGCAGGTGGCACACCCTGCCCCCAGGACACAAGCCACGCCCCTGTGGTCTGTATGCCCCGCCCCCGGGCATGCACCAGCCACGCCCCCACCTGCTCTCCACCCACCCACCCCCACCCCCCGGTGCCAGAGCATGAAGCTCTGCCACTGGTTAGGGGTGAGAAGTGAGGTAGCCAAGTTTGCTGATGACACCAAATTGCTCAGGGTGGCGAAAACAAAAAGGGGCTGGGAGGGGTTTCAAAAGGAGCTCTGCAAACTGGGCGACTTAAAAGGCAAGTGTAGTTCAGTGCAAGCAACTGTAAAGTAATGCACACGGCAGTGCCATAGCTACATGGGCGCTAGCTGGGTTTTTTGCCCCAGGTGAAGCTTCCAGAGGGATGCCATTGAGGCTCCTCCCAACCGGTATGTGTGTACACAAATGTGTGTGGTGTGTGTGAGTGTCAAACAAGGGCTTTGACCTAGGTGAAATAAAGCCTAGTTTCAGCCCTGCACGCTGAGTCAAAAAAAACCTACAGTAACTTCACATATACATGAGTCTGAGCAAACACTGACTAACCAGAAAAGAAATATTGGGATCATGGTGGAAAGGACAATGAAAAGGCCAACTCAGTGTGCAGGAGCTATGAAAATGACAAATTCTGTGTTAGAGATCATTAGCACAGTGATTTCAAAAACAAAACTGCCGAAATTATACACATCAGTGGTGCAACCAGACATGGAAAACTGTTAACCCAGCACCTCAAAAAAGAGTATCGAAGAGCTGGAAAAGATGTAGAAAATAGTGGCCAAAATAATCAAGGAATCTGAAATTTTATGAATGAATGTGCTCAGAAAAAGGGGCTTTTTAGTTCAGGGGAAAGGTGTGTAATGCGGAATGCGGAAAAAATGGCTAGTGAGATTTTTTTCTTCCTCTCAAATAATCTATACAGTGGAACCTCGGTTTATGAACACCTTGGTTTATGAATTTTCGGTTTATGAACGCCGCGGACCCATCTGGAATGGATTAATTCATTTTCCATTACTTTCAATGGGAAAGTTCGCTTCAGTTTATGAACGCTTCAGTTTATGAACAGACTTCCGGAACCAATTACACCCATGCTTCAGTTTATGAATGCTTCTGTTTAAGTACTCTGCGGACCCGTCTGGAACGGATTAATCCACTTTCCATTACTTTCAATGGGAAAGTTCGCTTCAGTTTATGAACGCTTCAGTTTATGAACAGACTACCGGAACCAATTGTGTTCATAAACCGAGGTACCACTGTATATAAAAAAATGTAGGCATTGCGCACGCAGATGTAACAGCCGTTCTCCGTAACTGTTGAACCGTAATGTAACAAATTTGGCCACAACGTTCCATGCCCATCAGGGAGGGATCTGGCATAAATTTTCCGCCAAAAAACTGCACCTTTCACACCTAAGATAATGATTAAACACAAAAAAGTGGCGCCAAAATTAGATGTCACCAGCAAAAGCTCTGAAGACTCCAGCAGCATCCAATAGAAAGGCAGATCGCCCACTGCTGCCTGCAAAGCCGCACCACCAGATGACATCACAAAATTCCACAGCAACCAACCGAAAACAGGCCTTTTGCAGCAACAAGGCCCAACATTGCCCAGCAGACTGAATAGGCCGCAGCAGACTAGCCCACTTTCCAGACTATGCCAAGTGGAGGTAGGGGCCTGCCTGGGGTGGGGTGGGGGTCGAATAGGGGGCAGGGATAGGTAATGGGTCAGAACAGGGTGGGGGGGAGACACACAGGGATGCACCTATATAAACACAACACACGAAAAACAGGGGGACTCTGAAGGTGAGGGGTCTGAAGTGGGACTGAGGCTCCATTTAACAAACTGAACCACCTCAGGTTTTTTATGGAACCGAACAGCTCTGGCGCTTCGGAACACGCCTTCTGTTTAATAAACGCCTGGCAGCATTAGGCAGTCGTTCAGCATTTCTCCTAACACACACTTGGGGGCACGGTGAGGGGTTTTTGCCCTCCGATCGTCGTGTGACAGGCGGTGGGGGAGGCAGGCAGGCAAGAGAGAAAACGCCTGCCTTCCCCTCCGCCAGTCCCCCAGAGCCCATAGGAACGCATTGATTAAGTTTCAATGCATTCCTATGATAAACCGGGACTCGCTAGACGAAAAATTCGTTACACGAATTGACCCATGGAACGAATTAATTTCGTCTAGCGAGGCACCACTGTACATAAAAATGTTCACGATGCGTGCGCAGAGGCCAATGTATGGAGATACAGGGGGGAGGGGACAACACTACCCGGGAACAACAGAGGGCTCAGACAAAAGTGCATGCTGGGAAACAGAACCCAGAAGCTGACAGTTCCTTCTCCAAGGGTGGGGGCCAAGGTATGGAGAAACAGGGGGAGGGGCCAATACTCCCCGGAGACAACAGAGGGCTCAGTCGGGGGGGTAGGGGAGGACGGGGCTCAATAGCTCATGAGTCAGGACAGGGTGGGGCCAGTCACAGGGATGTGCCGCGGGGGTGGGGAGGAAGGGGGCTCGATAGCTCATGGGTCGGGACAGGGTGGGAACAGTCACAGGGATGAACCAGGGGTAGGGGGAGGAGGGGGCAGGATAAGTCATGTGTCCAGACAGAACCACAGCAACGCATGGCCGGGCCAGCTAGTACATAATAAAAGAACCTGAGGTCATCCAATGAAACTGAATATTGACAAATTCAGGGCAAACAAAAGGAAGTACCTTCTTCACACAACTGTGGAACCTGGAGAATAAGGCTATCAATGGCAACTAGCCACAATAGCAGTATACTATCAGCAATATGTCCCTTAACACCACAATCGCTAAAGATCTTGAGGGGGGAAAGAGCTGCTGCACTCATGTGCTGTTTGTGGGCTTCCTACAGGTCCCTGTGAAAGCAGGATGCTGAACTAGCTGGGCCTTTGGCCTGATCCAGAACTGGAGGCTTAATCTCCTAATCTTAAATTCTGGCTTTAGCAGCTGCCATGCAAAATATTGCCCTATTAAAATCATGGAAGCATACTTATATGAGTTGCTAGATTTATGAGTTCTGGCTGCACACTCAGCAAAAACTGAACCCATTCACAATAGCTTTAACATATTTTAAAACTGCCTTTAAGGGGGTGAGGTCAGCTTTCAACTTTCAAAAATATCATTTGAAAATTACCTCTTAGGAAAGCCCTTTCTTTCATTACTTGCACTTGATGTGGAGCCATATGCCACAGCCATAAGGAAGGAAGTTTCTTAAAGTGAACTTAAAACAGGTAATAGCAATTTTGAAATTATTAGAGTCTTTGCTTTTATACTTTATGAGCCATGAGATTAAAAACAGATATCACGCCCAAACAGTTCTTTCTCTAGTTATAAACAAAATTGCAAGGAATATGAAATTTTGCAAATTAATATATGTTCAGAAAAAGAAAATCCTTATGTCTATAGTTGATCGGATCCGCAGAAAGGAGCAGCCATTAAACATACTACTGCTTTTCATCTCATGTCTTAAACTTTCTCAACAGTTTGCAACTGTACAGCACTGAACTCACACCAACCATCAGTACATAAAAATTGGGTATCAGATTGATGGTGTTTACCCATCCAATTTGATTGACTGAAGTTTTGAAACATGATATGATTATTATGCATACAACCAATATGTCACCCCCATTTGCAGGCAGACACCTGATTGGGTGCATAGAACCACCTAATTGCAGAAGTCATGTCAAACCCAAGGGTGAGCGACCGGGGGGGGGGGGATTTGAAGGAAAACTGTATAATTAGACTACCAATGTTATAAATAATTCAACTACCAGAAAAATGCTAAAGGACATTGGAAAGGGAAGAAATTTATTACAGAGCTTCATAAAATTATGAATGATGTGCAGATAGAGATTCCCCCCCCTAGCTCATAATTCTAGAATTCGGGGCTGTTCAACAAAATTGATTGGCAGTATGGTCAGTATAGACAAAACATACTACTTTACACAATGAGCACATTCACATGTGACAGTAAGCCATAAACCATGACTTACCATGAAAAAGCAGTATGCTAACACATGCTGTTGATTTGCTCTCACTTTCCTCCCCCCTTCATTGTTGGAAGCAATGAACCACAAGCCTTCGCTTAGCCTAACATGTGAACCAGCCCTCGGTGTTTGGTTCTTTCCAGATAAACCATGATTAGTAAGCCAAGAACAAAACCTTGCCTTGACCATCATGGTTTGTTTTGAGAAGAAACAAACAACAAGCTATACAGTATGTGGGGGTTCATTTTGATCACCTGCTGCTGCCTCAACCTTTCTTCTGCTCTAGGACATATATTCTGAATCATAATGAAAGAGCCACTTCCTTTCTATTTCTTGGATAGAGTCTCCGTATTGAATTGGAGATTGAAAAAAACCAACGATGCACGGCTGGGTTCAATATTTTACTGCCAGATTTACTATAGCTGTAAGATGCTGCAGTGACTCACACTGAGCAATGCAGACAAAATTGTGATTCACAAAGGCTTCAGGTGTCAAGCACACACAAGCATGCCTTTGACAAATAGTTACCTATGTTTGCATGTACACCTTGTACTCCCCTCTAGCAGTATCAGGACTCAGAGAGAGCTAAGGCCAAAGGATGATGAGTCATCCTACCTGGTCATATTAAATCTGGTGCAAAATTAAATATTTTGAAAATCTCAGGTGTCTTAGTCCAGCTGCAGATGCTGGTGACTGAACCTACAAAACAGATGTGCTACATGCAAAGCAGATGCTCTGTCACTGAACAGCAAACACTTCCTGATAGGGCCGGGCAATGTCAGCTTTTTAACATCACAATGAATCACTGGCCAAACACGGCAATATAGTGATACAATGCAATGTTGAAAAGTGGAGGGAGGAAGAAGCTGCATTGGCCCCACATCTTGTTCCTCCCTCCGCGCAGAGAGAGTCAGGCACAGGCAAGGCTCCCCCCCCCATATATCGCCAGGTGAAGGCCTCATCACGCTCTGGCTCCCAAACTGGTCCTGGCCGATGTATCGATACACCGCCCAGGCCTACTTCCTGAAATGCAAGGTGCCCTCTTCCAGATGCAGAGAAGGAGTCTTACAACACATTTTAAACTAATACTTATTATAACAGAAACTTTTATGGAAAATGTATTTGTTGGTTTTAGGATGCCACAAAATTCTGCATGTTGTAAAAGACGAAAAAGGCTAACCTTCTGGAATCAGAATAATTTGGGCAAGGAGCAGAGAGCTTTTTGCTATAGCTGTCAATTACTACTGCTACTACTACTAATCATCATCATCATCATCATCATCACTTTGATAGAATTCTGTCATTCCCAGTAGTCCCAACTGCTTGTCTCAAGCTCCTCTTCCCCCTTATTCCCTTCTATTTCCCCATGCTTCCCTGTACAGTGGTACCTCGGTTTATGAACTTAATCCATTCCAGAAGTCCGTTCTTAAACCAAAACCGTTCTTAAACCGAGGCGTGCTTTCCCTAATGAGGCCTCCCGCCCCCAGTGTCCTTCCACCGTTCGGATTCTGTTCTTAGACTGAGGTAAAGTTCTCAAACCAATACACTATTTCCTGTTTTGCAGAGTTTGTAAACCGAATCATTCTTAAACCCGACTGTTCTTAAACCGAGGTACCACTGTACTTCATTTTTTTTTTAAAAAAAATATTTTTATTAATTTTCCAATTAAAACCAATTATATCACATTCAATATTTCAAATTATACACATATATATATCAATCAGACCGAATGTTATGCCAAATCATCTAAAGAATTTTTTATTTGGGTTCCCATGCTTCAAGAAATTGGGAATTCCTCGCAACTGTCCACTGCCGTCTTTTTTCTAAAGTTCAAATCGTCCTTCAAGTTCATAATAATCCAGATCTTCCCCTTACAGTCACAAAGATGTTTTCCACTTTCACGATTGTTTCCCAGCTGCTGATATAAATATCAAACAAAGTCTCACAGATGTTCTTTCTCCTGTGTGAGTTAATCAGTCCAGCCTCCCCATAAATCTTCTTAATGGAGCTCCTGTTGCGTTGAAGCAATTCGAAGTAGCGCCATCTTAAAAAGCTCAAATCACTTTCGCTTTCCTCTCATGGGCATGAAAATTTACGATCATTATAGAATTTACAGCTTTTCCAGGCAGGAGACCCAAACATCAAACCATAGACTCTTGGTAAATTAATGGATCTCCTTGCCCTATAGCTGAACTTAGCTTCAGGTCGCTGCTCCAATTTAAAGTGCGTCACAGCTCATAAATCCTCCGAACGCATTCAGAACTCCTTCCGTCCGACTAGGGGGGGGCTTTTCTCATCGGCAACTCCACATCTTTAAAAAAATATGCTCAGTAACAACAGTTATAAGGTTCAACTCACACAGTCTTTTGCTTCTCTTTCACTCCAAACAAGCCAGGACATCGCGTCCGGGAAGGTACGAGGCAACAATATGAAGAAAAAAAATAAAATAAAAACTCACTCCCCTTATCGCTCCGTCCCCATCAATCCTTCTTCCAGATGCAGTACAATCTTTGACTCCTCTCACTCGGCAGCATAAATTTCTCAGCAGTAAACAGCGCTTCTTTCCCTCCTTCTGAAGTATGTCCATAGATTTAAGCCTAATTATCTTCTTTAACCATGGAAATCCCCGCCATGCAGATTAGCGTCCGGGAGTCCTGGCCCTTGTAAGTGCTCAGCCCAAGCTCCCCCCACTCCAAAAACAGTCGGAGTGGGTCTGGGGGCATCGCGGGCCAGCGGCCCCTCTCCGTAACCCCCGGAGAGGGTAGGGGGTTGCCATTTACTCCCCTAGCAACCGCCAAATTCCTTACAAAGGTCAGAGAGATGGAAAACAGGTCCGCCATTCCTGCAGGCGGAAACCGGAACCGGTACCACTGTACTTCAAACTCCAAAGAGTAAGAGCCAAACAACAGAGCCAGACAGTGCCGTCTTAAGCATATCTGGCGCCAGTGGTGCGAAGATCCCTCCGGCGCCCCCCCCCACGTTTCCCAGCGCGGCTGTCTGGCGCACGCAGCACAGCACCCCCCTGGTGGCCCTGCGCCACCCAGCCTTGCCGTAGGGCCGGCCCTGGAGCCAGACCATCACATGAAAATTATCCAGATAACACATTTCAAGTCATATCACGATAAAAGAAGACCTGAGGAGAATGCCCTCTCAAATAAACCCCTATACTAATACTGTGCCAAATCCTTACAGCAGCAGTAGAAGCATTCCTGGTGGTTGCACACAGCTATGGAATTCTCATCCCTGCAGAAATGTGGACTAGTAGGACATGTTCCATATTTTAGTCACATTTTAATTAACACTTTATATATGGGATATTGTGGAATACAGTTAAATAACTGATGAAGAGAGAAAGATTTTAAAGGTAAAGCTATACACAAGTAGTCATTGTAGTGTAGTGGGTCTTCAGTGATTTCAGCTCAGTGCAAATAAGAAACAGGAGGCGAGGATCTGGTACAACATCTCTTTACTTCAAAGAACAGGTAAGAGCCAGAACACAGGGAATGGGGAAAACTGGGGCTTATATAGTAACAGAGAACTAGCAGGGGGAAGATACATTTTGGCGGGAACCAATGGCAAGGATTCCCTCCAGCGGAAACCAATCCGGCAATGGATCCAAATCCTGCACTCTGAACCAGCAAATGATAGACGTTGCCGCTGGAACTTGTACATTCAAATAAACTCTGTAATACACTACAATAAACTCTATATTACAGTACATACTTGGCTGTGCTATTACTTTAATACACAACAGTCATTATAGACTCCATAAATAATCTGGGGGTCTCAGAAACCTCTGCTGTCTTAGGGAACAATCCAAACTCAAGATCCTTGGATGAGCAGAGTTTGGAATAGGCAGATCTATAGATCACCTGGGGCCAACTGAAGTCCCTCATCCCAGCTCAGCTGGAGATAGGCTAGCTTAGGTCCTCCATCAAGGCCTAGTTGGATGAGCCGAGGCCAAAAAAACTCTCAGAAAAGTGGTGTGGTGGGGTAGACATACTTTGATTCCAAAACTAGTTCAGCCTAGCAACCTAGCAGAAGTTACACTAGCAAAAAGGGTTGTATATGTCAAACTCTAATTTAAAGGCTTTTCTATCCTCCACCAATCTCAGGACAGCACTGCTCTTGGATGAAGTTTGGAACAGGGGTAAATTACAACAGCATAATTTACCCTGGTGCAAATTACACTGACTTTCCCAATAGTTTGGGTTGTTCTATCAGTCATTTCCCCTCTCCCCCCAAAAATCCAATGGGTGAGAACAATAACATCAGTCCTGAGAGGGTTAAACCCTGCTGATCTTAAATGCTACATCGATACAAAGCAGCCATTGTATGATAAGTGAGAATTTTCAATATATTTAAACACCTCGGCATCACCCTCTGATATATTGGCTATGCAGTTGTGCATATTATATACAATATATATATATATATATATATATATATATATAGGTAAAGGGACCCTTGACCATTAGGTCCAGTCGTGACCGACTCTGGGGTTGCGCGCTCATCTCGCATTATTGGCCGAGGGAGCCGGCGTATAGCTTCCAGGTCATGTGGCCAGCATGACAAAGCCGCTTCTGGCAAACCAGAGCAGCACATGGAAACGCCGTTTACCTTCCCGCTGTAGCGGTTCCTATTTATCTACTTACATTTTGACGTGCTTTCGAACTGCTAGGTTGGCAGGAATATATATACATACATACATACGTACATATATACACAATTCTACTGGCATCTGACCTCAATATCCTTTTAATCCAATCCTGATATTTTGAAAATGTGTTCTGTTGTGGCTGGGGGGGCTTAAGAAAACAGGGCAACTGACCCCCCTATTGTAGGAAAATATGCTGGATAAAATAAATTTTTATATAAGGAAGAAAACATGGGGTATCTCACGTTTTCTTTTACATAATATTCTTGCATGAAGTGTTTTGAAATAGGGAGAAATTCAATTTCTACCTTTGATAAATACATTTCTTATTGTCAATTGAAAGTATTGTGCATGAATATATAACTGAAAGCTATTTTTGAGTTGGCACATATATTTAAGATCTGTGTGATTTAATAAAGATTTAACAAGATGAAGTCTGTTTTCCAGGTAGTGTGTTTTACATATTTATGTGGTATTTGGAGATAGCTATGAACTTCAGTAGTTGGAGAGCTAAAGTACTAAACAGCAGGTCATGCCTTTTTACAGGATACTCCATTACCCCATCCCTGTTTTCCATTTTTTAATTTATTTCTTTTTATGCTTGCCAACAGACAACATTAAGTGTCTGAGTCATCAGAACTTTGAAGAAGCTGGTCTGAGACTTTGCTTTTTTAAAAAAAGAAAAGAAATGCTCCATTTCTCATTTATCCAGGAGAAAAACATCCTTAAAGAACAGCATTAACAAGATCTGTCCAACAACTGATTATAAGCCATCTCAATCTGTTTCATCTTGTCAACAACAGCTCATCCCTCTGAATTTACAGGCAGAACTAATTAATCACTGTTCCACCTGTACAGTACTGTACAATGAGACCCAGCCTACACACTGCTGCACAACTGCTGTCAGATTTATGACAAATTGTAGACAAGTGCCATGATCAATGCTGGTTTTTGGATTTGCAAAGGCATCAATGTTACACAAAGCCATCTCCTGGAGACTGACACGTCTTTACTGTGTGTATTGTACTACAGTATTTCTTTTTGCCAGCAGGCTGGGATAGGTCCAAACAATTCAGTTCAAAGAAAACCAAGCCAGGTTCCTATCTCAGTGGTACTGTGTATGCTTCATACTCAGAAGGCCACATGTTTGATGCCCAGAATCTCCAGGAAGGACTTGTCTGAAACTCTGAGA
Organism: Zootoca vivipara; assembly: GCF_965207765.1. Classification (NCBI taxonomy): domain Eukaryota; kingdom Metazoa; phylum Chordata; class Lepidosauria; order Squamata; family Lacertidae; genus Zootoca; species Zootoca vivipara. The sequence goes on along the minus strand of NC_142589.1, from coordinate 60,576,517 downwards.
TCAGGGTATGTTGGCAGTACTGATCATTTGTCTGACTTGGCATAAGTCGGGCTTTATTCTGGCTTAATTCTGCTTTTGAATTATGGTGCTGGAGGAGACTCTTGAGAGTCCCATGGACTGCAAGAAGATCAAAGCTATCCATTCTGAAGGAAATCAGCCCTGAGTGCTCACTGGAAGGACAGATCGTGAAGCTGAGGCTCCAATACTTTGGCCACCTCATGAGAAGAATCCTTGGAAAAGACCCTGATGTTGGGAAAGATTGAGGGCACTAGGAGAAGGGGACGACAGAGGACGAGATGGTTGGACAGTGTTCTCGAAGCTACGAACGTGAGTTTGACCAAACTGCGGGAGGCAGTGCAAGACAGGACTGCCTGCTGTGCTATGGTCCATGGGGTCACGAAGAGTCGGACACGACTAAACGACTAAACAACAACATTCTGGCAGGCTTTAGGGTCTCCTGAAAATATGATGCCTTTGTTTCAGTTTTACAAATTGTGTTTTTATTGTATCTTTAATATATTGTATTTTAACACTGTGATTTTCAGTAGCTGAAGGCTGCCCTGAGTATCGTTTTAAGCCTAACCCTATTCAGAGGAGACTTACAGTGGTGCCTTGCTAGAGGAAATTAATTCGTTCCAGGACTCAATTCGTCCTACGAAAATTTCATGTAGCGAGGCACCGTTTCCCATAGGAACGCATTAAAAGTCAATCAATGCGTTCCTATGGACTCCGGGGGCCTGGCGGCAGCAGCGATGCTTACTCTCTTGGCTCGGGGAAGGCAGGCAGGCGCTTGTTCTCTTGCCTGCCTGCCTTCCCCGAGCCAAGAGAGGTGTGTGCCACCGCCTCGCCCGACAGAGCCGGCATTTGACAGAGCTTCCGAACCCCCGTCAGATGCGGGCTCTGTTGGGCGGGGGGGGAGGAACGAAGGAAGAGAAAGCAGCCCTTTCTCTCCCTTCCGTCCTCTCCTCCTGCCGCCGGCAGCTTTTCCCCCACCCCGCCTGACACAGCGCGGATTGGAGGAGAAGCCTCCTCCAATCTGCGCTGTGTCGGGCGGGGTGAGGGGAAAGCGGGGCTTTCGGCAGCCAGCGAAAAGTCCCCACACCGGCGCGCTTCGGCTCTGGGTGACGGGGCCGAAGCGCGCCAGTGCGGGGACGTTTTCGCTGGCTGCCTTCCCCAAGCCAAGGGGAAGGCAGCCGGCAAAACACCCCACATCGGCGCGCTTCGGCCCCGTCACCCGGGGCTGAAGCGCGCCAGTGCGGGGACGTTTCGCCACCCCCCCCGGAAAAGCAGGCTTGCTAGCTGCCATTCCAACGGCGCCTAGCAAGCCCGCCCAGGTGAGGTGGTGGGCGGCGGGAACAGCACCCGAAAGGGCTCCTTTCGGGCGCTGCTCCCGCCGCCGCCCCTCGCAAAAGCAGGCTTGCTAGCCGCCTCGTCCCATCCCCGCAGTGTCGGGCGGTGGGGGGGGAGCGGAGGATCCTCCGCTTCCCCCCCACACACACTGCCTGGGGATCTGACGAGGCTGGAAAAGCCTCGTCCCATCCCCGCCTTGTCGGGCGGGGGGAAGCGGAGGATCCGAAAAGCCCCCGCCACGGACTGGCTTGGCGGCGGGGGGAAGAATCCACTTCTTCCCCCTCCCCTTCTTCCTGCGCTACAGCCTTTGTGTTCCGCTGGTCTCTGCCGGTTGCCCCTCACCGGCAGAGACCAGCGGAACACAAAGGGGAACGAGCTGCAGCGCAGGAAGAAGGCAAAGGAAGATCAGCTGAGAGGCGGTGACAGCTGTCAGTGCCTCTCAGCTGATCTTCCTTTGCCTTCTTCCTGTGCTGCAGCTCATTCCCCTTTCGCTAGAGGAATGCCCTGTAGGTTTTGTGATCGGAAGTTTTTATGGCCACGCTTCGCAAGACGAAGCGGCGGCTATAGAAAACCTCGTCTTGCAAGGCAACCTCCGATCGCAAAACCTATTCGTATAGCGGAAAATTCGTCTAAATTTGTCTAGCGAGGCACCACTGTAGTTGAATACAACCCTGAGAGTGCTATTGTGTTGAGGAAAGAACCACAGTGAAAACAGCTCTGGGGAATTGTGACAAGGCAGATTTTGTGCAGATCCAAATGTGCCAATTTAAAGAGAACACCACAAATATGTTATTGGCCAGAGGCCCTCTAGGCTGCTTTATTTTACCGCCTGAAATTAATTGCAAGCTGGATAAAGGTAACACGGTTTGCCTTCTTCGTCATGCACCTCCCCAAGGAACTGCATAATTCCACACGAGACCCGTCCAAATGAGCACCGGCACCCCATCTAAAACAATTATCCACAGACTTCAAGCGCCTTAGCTAGTTGCTAATGAGCAGAAGCAGATCATTCCTTTTGGATCCAAGAAGAAAGGAGAGTGCTATCCGCATCAGAAAGAAAGAAAGAAAGAAAGAAAGAAAGAAAGAAAGAAAGAAAGAAAGAAAGAAAGAAAGAAAGAAAGAAAGGTGCATCCTTCAACTCTGCATGCATTTAAAAGAGAAGCAAGAAATGAAGCCGCTTGTAGCTCCCAACAATATTTCCCCACCGTGAGTGAAAAGTATTCAGAAGGTTTTGGCCAGAGCAATAGCTTGGTGGCAGGGCCTGCAACTATCCCCACGAGGCTTCAAAGACTGGGAACAGAACAGAAGGCAATCCAGGTGAGGTGGTAAGGGGTTAATCTCAAATATGGCACCATCAATGATGCCGTGCCATATACAGGATTGGCGGGCCACTTTACACTGACATTAAAAAGGCGAGGATTAATTGTGTTGAAACAAAAGCTACATGGATGGTTGCCTCATTTGCCCCAGGATCTTCTGGGCATTGGAAAGCTGCCAATGTTCCTAGTATGTGAATGAGAACTGGGGTAAAAACAGGTGCTGCTGCTAATACCTTGCAAGATAATACACCTTTTCTAAGTCAGACATTCATAGTCATGGTATGAAACTTGTTTGAAGCAATAAGTTTTGGGGAACATAAGTATTATCCTGGAATCCAAGGTATAAACCAGGGGTCAGCAACCTTTTTCAGCCGTGGGCCGGTCCACTGTCCCTCAGAACATGTGGTGGGCCAGACTATATGGGGGGGGGGAATGAACGAATTCCTATGCCCCACAAATAACCCAGAGATGAATTTTAAATAATAGCACACATTCTACCAATGTAAAAACACTAGGCAAGCCATACAAATAACCCAGAGATGCATTTTAAAGAAAAGGACACATTCTACTCATGTAAAAACACACTGATCCCCGGACCGTCTGTGGGCCGGATTGAGAAGGCGATTGGGCCGCATCCGGCCCACGGGCCTGAGGTTGCCTACCCCTGGCCTGGTCTAAAGGGACCAGCAGGTGGGCTGGTGCCCAAAAATGCCTTTGTTGTCACAGTGAATGAGGCACACAGCAAAATCCTATGTTTTACTCAAGTCCCACACTTAAGTCAACACTGGTACTTGCTTCTACCGTGTTTCCCCCTTTTTAAGGCGTAGTCATAAAATAAGCCATAGCAGCATTTCTAAGCATTTGAGAAATATAAACCGTACCCCGAAAATAAGCCATAGTGATAGGCGCTGTGCGGAAGAGATCACTGAGCTCCCCGAGTCAGCAGCAGCAACGCCGGCCGCAGCAGTGTTTGCTGAGTCCTTTCTTGCTTTTGGGACTTGGTTACTGTGCTGGCTTGGGATGGTGTGTGTGCAATTGCTGTTGCTGCTTCGTGTTTTTCAGCTGGATTCTCTGGGTTCTAAGCACTTTCCCCCGTTTGTTTGTGAAGCAGCACTCGGCTGCAGCCCCTGCCTCTCCCGACGGCTGCATGAATGCGAGGCTGGATTTGATCGCTATCTCCTTTTCCATTTCTTTTGTCTTTGAGCACCCGGCCCCGCCCCCTCTCCCCTTCGTGGAATGAAGAACGGAGTTTTAGCAGCATTTCCTCATTATAAAAAAAAGGTCAGGAACTTTTACTTTAACCTCAAAAATGGGATATTTCCTCTCTCTAAAAACAACTCTGACCTGAACACCAATATAACGGGGGTAGATCACCTCCAGTTTATAAATCCGCAAGTAGATCGCAGTCTCCTAGAAGTTGGGCTCTATACTTTGGCTGATTGCAAGCCTTTGCATCTTTAAAAAACAAAAACCATACGCTTCTCAGTCTTAATTTTCCTTTAATTCATCCCCCTATACCCTCCTCCAACCATTGCCTCCTTCCATTCCTTACCCCCCTCCCTCTCTCCCCACTTCCCTCACTCCTGTGCGATCTCATTTAGTCATATACTTGCTTTTTCTGTTGTGTTGTCTATTTTATATTTAATATTATTACCCTTTATGATGTTATTTTTCCCCTTGCGATAATTATTTATTTTTTATCTTTAACTAACTTTCCTTTCCATATTTTTCCATATATAACTCAACACTTTCCCATTCCTTCTTAACTCTTTGGATAGAGTGCCCCCCCATTATTGTTGTTAATTTTACAATTCCTGGATTTTTTATGGAACCGAACAGCTCGGGTGCTTCAGAATGTGCCTTCTGTTGCTACAGGGCTATGGGGCTTCACTATTTGACCCCCCCCCCAGGTTGGGATTTTTAAAGTAGTTCTGTGGGTCCCAGGGCACAGAATCACCCCCGATCCTTTCCTTTGTCTAAACAGACCTATTCCCCCCTGACTTTGGAAGGCTGTGCTTCAAGGGTGATACCAGGGGTTTTTTAAGACCTGCGCCTCTTAAGGATTGTTACAGTCCATAACTTCCATTGCTTTCTACAGGGTTGGGGGTTTAAAGCACTGCCACCCCCACCCCACCCTGCAGGCGCTCGGAACTGGCAGCGCCAACAACGCGCCCAGCAATGTGCAGAAGAGAGCACCGAGCATCCTGAGCCAGTGGGTCCCAGTTGTACCAGCACTTTTTTTTTAAAAAAAAGACACCCCCTGAAAATAAGCCACTGTGTGTTTTTTTGAGGGAAAAAAGTTATAAGACGGTGTCTTAAAAAAGGGGAAACACGGTAGGTAAGTCTTCAGAGGACTGCAACCTTAGAGAAGGAAAGACCCCCAGCATATCTCAGATTGAATTTTCTGACTGAACACAAGATTCCCTAACCCAATTTTCCTGAAAAATATCCCAGGAAGAAGACTGAAATGTTTGAGGGCATTTTGCTCCACCACTTTCAGAAGTAACAAGTTGCTTTTAGAATTTACATTTGCTCTACCTTCTCAAAAGTCAAGCAAACTGCCCGTATCCTGGAAAACAAGGTGGATAGCCGTATCTTCTTTCTGATAACAGACACACAGTTAAAAACATAACACAATGTCCTTTAGTTGTATTTTTAAGGCTAAACACTGTCATTTCATTCATCTTTTCTGACTTTTTTGGAAAGTGAGATAATATGCAAGTGGGTATGCTCCCCAATGGGACGGAAAAAACCCCACACCAAACACCAAAAATCAAAGTATGGCACTTGTTGGACTCATTTTGGTACTTGCTTATGCTCAGATTCACTAATGAGATAGAAACGTGCCACAGTAACACTATTTAAACTTATAACCTCTCCATTTGCTAATCCAGTCATACCTCAAATTAAATTCAACTCCCTTCCCAGTAGATATAGCACATACTATGTATTAAACCTATTAATGAATTACTGCAAAAAGTTAAAACATACACTTTCTTTTTTGCTTTTCTTTTTCTACTAGCAACTCACGACACAGCTGAAAATGGTTTTGTCAAGCCTTTTCAGCTTTGAAGTTGAATAGAAAAGATTTCCTAACTCAAAAGACAGCACTCTGAAAGAGTTGCAAGGCTCTTCGATGCACCTACTATAACTCTACAGTACATGAAACTACCCTTGAAATTGGCAACCAACCAGATATGAAAGCTAACATGCCGTGGGATGGGGGGGAAGGGGTTAGGAAGAAACTGTATTCAAGGTAACGATCAGGAACTAAAGTGATTACCTGGGGAAAGTACAGGAAAGATGCATAAGAAACGAGATGTCAATCGGAGATCACAGAGAGGTTAGTAGAGAACTGGCATATTAATACAAAGCCTGTTGGGTTTTTTTAGTGAGTGGGGAGTTGAATTAAGCTGAAGGAAACATTTAGTTGCTTGGTGCCTCACCAACCACGAGGAAAAGAAAAGCTAAGCCCTCACATTGGAAGGTAACATAACATGATTAAGTCTGATGCCTCCTAATCAGGGCTGTATAGCAGAGAATTAAAAGTCAGAGGAAATGGGCTACTCTGGCAGGTAGATATAAATTACGCAAGAAGAAACTCATTGCCGCTTACCTTTAATTTTGCTGCTATACATAGCCCCTTAAAATGATTTAAAACTCACTGTCTTTCCTAAGTAGACAAGGGAAGGAACATTATATGCAGAATTTAAAATTAAAAAGGGAACAGAGCTGCAGGCAGAGAGACATCTTGCACAGAGAAAGTTCTAACAATCAGAAACAAGGACTCTGCACTTCGCTGTGCTTGCACGGGTGCCCACATTCATTACCAGATGGATGGCGAGGGAAGAATACTCCCGTAAAAGAATACAGACTTGTTGTAAGGCAGCCTCCTACAATGAGAAACGTTTTCAAACAGCATCAACAAAACAGGGTGTTTTGACAGAATAATAATGTAATCTAGGGAAAGTTGCTAACACTCTTTCTTTCAGCCTCCATTCTAACATAACACAGGAACAATAGTGTGCTATCCTGCAGGGTTGCAAGGACAAATGAGATGCTAAAGCAGTCTGCTTTGGGGAATAGTAAGAAAAATAATAAAAATAAAACATCACAGAATCCTACTGTTATTTACAAATAAGCCTGAATGGCTTTTGCTCGCATCGTCTCCAAGCGGAGGAAAACAAGCCCCTCCCTCACATCAAGCTACAGGGCTTACTAAAAATTTATTCTGAGATCAACACACTTTTGTGCTTGCCATGTTCTATTGTGTTCCCAGCTAAGGACTTTAGGGCTCAAAACCTGGAACCACAGGACCAAGAAGCTGGGAACAGGTCTAAGTGAGCTGTAACAGTAAAATACCAGAAGTCCCCTCCATAGTAACTTGGAGCAGGGCATTCAGAGTGGCTACCTTCAGTTTGTAGAACAGCATTCCTGTTGAGATATGGCAGGTGCCCTCTAACTCTACTTTCTGGAAACAGCAGAATACATTTTTTTTGCTTCAACAAGCTTTTCCAGTGAGATGATACTTTTATTAGTTGTGGGGTTTTGAGTACTGTTTCTAAAACAGTTTTACTTGCTTTATGGTATGTTTGTGAACCACCCTGAGATGCACATAAAAGGATATTCATAAATTAATAAATACTAGTACAGTACTTGGACTGTGCACTGAGGCCTCATAGCAACCTTTTCAGGCACCAACTGATGTAATGGCATTTATTACCAACCCCGAAAATTGGCAGCCTCTGTTTTGGATGTCTTAAGATAAATACTAGAAGTCTGGTCTTCTTCCTTGTGACCAGAGTATTCCATTGTGCTTGCTGTACTTCAGGCTGCAGGCCCCAACTCAAGCCACTGCCTACACATAACAAGCCAGCGTTTCTGGTTTGTGGTGGTTTACTATGAACAAGTGCACAATGGCCTTTCACTCTTGCATCACTCTTAAAATGCTTGGCAAAAGTATGTTGGGGTTCAAAACTCCACTCAGCCATGAAACTCTCTAGGTGGCCTTGGGCTGGTCACTCTCAGTCCACTCTCCCTCACAGGGTGGTTGTGAAGATGAAATGGAGAAGGGGAGAACCATGCACACCATTTTGATCTCCTTGGAGCAAATGTAGGATATAAATGCAACAAGGATTTTTTAAAATAAAAAAGAATAGAACTGGGGAGGGGAGAGGGTCCCACATTCAGAGAAGTGCCAACATCCATCAATAGAATGTGCACAGAGAGACATAGTTTAGGATTCTTGTTAAAGGCTACTGAATTATATAACATAGAACATCTAAGTTCAGCATCCAGCATGACCTTCCATTCTCTGAATTAGATGGGTACAGATGCTTTATAAACGCACAGGCTCTTAGCAGAAGTGAGGAAAGGATTGTGGTCTGCTAATGATCAGATTCAAAGAAACAGAGAAGCAACTTGCGTCCTCACTCTAGAATGCGAAAGTGATGCCTTTAGATAACTTTTGGCCAGTTAATGATGTGTCCTGTTTGTCCTTGGCCGAGGCGCGGGGGGATGAAAAACGATAGAGGATAAACGTCAGCTCAGATGGGAATCAGCTGAGAAATATCCAGCTACTTCAGTGCCTGGATAGAGGAAAACAGGTTTGCTGTGACTGATCACAGAGCAATAAGAACAACCCACAAAAAGGCTACAACAAAAAAGTGTGCTGGTTAAAACTAATATTCAGCCAGGCAGCTGTCACTTCAAAAGAAAAAGAATAGCAGGTCATTGCATTCTAGGATATGATAATAAAAAACACACAACTTTGCTAGAACTGCAGAAGGCAGGGTGGGGGAAGAGATAAAATACATTTTCTCCTGCAAAATGTGCAAAGCAATTCCAAGTAATGTGGCACATGACAGCTAGCTGGGATGGATTTGGAATGCAAATTTAGAGCAACTCTGAAATCGATCACAGAAAAGGACCCCTTTGAGGTTTTGAAATTGTATGAGCCTAAGAAAGGCATGGACTCAGAGTCCCCCAACCGTCCTTTCACTCATACAGGGACTGCAATGGTGCCTGTTAATACTTTCATCCAATTACCTTGTCCTGCATTCAACACAAACATACCAGCTCCCGTTGCTTTAAATTAATTCGAGCTTGTTTTCCTATAATCTTTAACCAATGACTTGAAAACAAAAAATCACCCACAGCAATATAAGACAGCATGGAAAAATGGGTGGTTCAGTGGTAGGCTGGTTGGCTCAAGGGACTGCTAATGAGACACGCGGCCTCTTATCTAGGTCACCCTTGCATTCGTCTCTCCAATGGCATGGCAGAACTACGCTTGGACAAGTATTGCGTAATGGAACTACAGCACAAGAGGCTTTCGTTTTGATTCATAAAACCAGCCTTTTGTCAAGGTTTGACGCGTGTGAACGTTTTACTCTCCCAGTCTTCTCCAGAACCACAATAAGTTGCTAAAAATGAGGGTGAAGATCAGAAAGAAGTCAACCAGCAAGAGGCATAAAATGGAATTTCAGGAACTGAAAGGAAACCCAGTACATTTTGAGCTCTAACAGACGTGCACAACTTGAGATTCATCAAGTCAAATGCAGCCCAAAAAGCCATAGACTGAGTCCTTCCGAATGTCTGAGAAACTCTGTATTTTTGTAGTCTCAGGAAAGCAGCCCAACTAGTTTAACTAGTGCACGTTGGCCCGGCTGACCTTAAATTGAACAGCCTTGAGTCTGGGTAGCCCTTCATCAGGAGGCTAATTGAAAAGGAAATATTCATTTCTTAAAATGTCCATTTTTAATTTTTATTCTAGTGATTCCCCCCCCCCCAATGCTAGCTGCACCCTAGCAAAATACATTACTAAGGATAATTATGAAGCAGCCAGCAGATTTCGAACGAAGGGGGATTCTGCTTGGTAGACCCTTGCCAACTCTGTGTAAAACAGATAGCACACTGATAGGGTGAACGCAGAACACTAACTGGAGCAATCACTGGGAAGCGCTGCAAGAAATAGGACTTAATATTGCGGAACACAGGAACCAAGGAGGTTGGAGCCTCTCCACTCTCCCACAAAAAGGAGCCGTGGTGCCCAACTAGGACATCATTGAGCAATTAATGACATTCTTCAAACTGCACAATGAGCTGTGGAATTCACACCCCAAAGATATAGCAATAGCCACCAACTTAGGCAATTTAAATAAGGAATAGAAGATAAGGTTATCAACAGCTACTAGTCATGATGACTATATGCTATCTTTAGGATCAGAACCACCATGCCTCTGAATACAAGTTGTTGGGGAAACACCAGTGGGAGAGAGCTGTTGTTCTTTTGTCCTGCTTGTGAGCTTTCCTTGGCATCTGGCTGGCTATTGTGGAAAAGAGGATGCTGGACAAGCTAGGCCTCTGGGTCTGACCTTCTCCTTTCATTTTATGCCACTGTTTCTCCAAGGATGTGTCAGGGTGACATACATTGTTCCCTCCTCCCATTTTATCTTCAAAAACAATTCAATGAGGCAGGTTAAGCTACTCCAAAACAATTGTTTTCACTCCCGTGCAAAATTATGCAGATGTGGTTGATTAAAACTCCCATAATTAACTAGCTAAGCCTTCTTTGTATCAGGAAGGAATAGTTCTAATGACATTTCCTAATAAAAAGATAGAAAGAAACTGAGAACATTTTGGGAAGCGCTTTCACCTTCTTGACAAGGACACAAGCTGGGCCTAAGAAGTCTGTGACTTTCCAAGAATGTTTTATCTTACTATCTTTAGGTCAGCGCAGCACATGGTCCATTGCACACAGTGGAACATTGCTGGAGGGGGGGGGGAACAGGCAGCAGAACTCCACACAGAATTCAAGAAACCTCACATCATTAGACTTCACATGTCAACATTCATGCTGCTGAAGCCCTTCCAATGTGCCAGTTGTTACAGATTGAGTGCAAGAGGAACTTGCCAGGACTGGCAAAGATGTGCAGGTTTGGGAGGCAGCAACAAGCCACAACAGCATTGGCCCAATTTGAGAATGAAACTTAGCCATGAAGACGGCAAACCATGTGTTGTGTATATTTGTGTATTCTGGTTTTTGCATGTGCAGCATTAACACACTGACACAGAGGGCATCTGGATATTGGATTCCTGCTATGCCAACAATACACACACAGGGGTCAGCAACCCGATTAAAGTGTGGTGCCAGAAACATGCCAGTTATCTTTTTCATAATCAGTATCACTTTTAGCTCCTGCTTCTGACAAGCCAATTTTAGATGCTCAATGCAAATTGTAATGAAGTTGGAGCTAGGAAGAGAACTGATCTAGTTAAGAATATGATCTAGCATAAGAAGCAGCTTATTAGACTCTAATAAGGAGTTATAAATAGGGCTGTAGATTCCATATTATAAAACATTCAAACAATGGGCCAAATTCTGTACCAAGGACAGCAGTCCTAACTTATGGCGAATAAAGCAAATGCACACACAGTTCTGTGTCATGTGTTAGAAACATAGGCAGCTAGCTGCCTTTTAACAAGTCTGACCATGGGCCCATCTGGCTCAGTATTGTAAACACTGACTGGCAGCAGCCCTCCAGGGTTTCAAGCAGGAGCTTTCCCAGCCCTAGCCGGAGACACCGGAGACTGAACCTGGGACCTTCTGTATGCATGACAATTGCTCTACCACTGAGCTATGGTCCTTCCTCAAATTATTATGTTGAAACTGCCTGTTAGTATTCCTCAAGCCCTGCCACTTTCAAGAATATCACTGCAGCCTTAAGGGCTAGCAGCTTGCTGTTTCAAAAATAAGCACACATTCCATTTCAAGAGAAATCTCAGGAGACACTCGGTTTTTACACCTGTGTCCTACTGCATTCTTTGAAGCAAGCCAAGGGTTCCTCCTCTTCATGTCAGTTTCTGAGTGGAAACCATATTTGCCTTTGGCAACATCTTTGCCCATCATGGAACTCTCTCGGGAGAGTTAACAAACCCCAAGCCTGAACACATCTTTCTGGATGCACCATATGAACTACTTATTCAGTTCATGTTGGCTTCTGGTATGGAAATTAACCTCCGGTATCAACAGCATCTAAACTAGAAGCGAGCTCTATTAATGGAGGGATCACCCACTGAAATTCTTATCCATCTCAAGCTTTCAGTAACATTAAAGCACCAAAGCTAAATTTGTAAGTAAGTAAGTAAGTAAGTAAGTAAGTAAGTAAGTAAGTAAGTAAGTAAATGGGGGAGGGGGACTGCTACACCATATTGGCCAGAAGAGATCCAGCTGTTCCAGCCCCAAGCCACTCTTAGAGATGCCATAGGAGACCTGCTTGATTGGACTGGAGAAAGAAGGTTGATGCTTTCAGATTCTGATGAGTGCTTGTATGGTAAACCTGGTGGATTCCTATCCTGGGGCATTAGGAGAGGTGCCCTCCCTCCTGGCGTCTGGAAAGAAAGAGATAAAAGCCCACATGAGAGCTGATGATTGGATTTTTCAACAAAATGGACCTGCCCATCTTCTTGATAGAATCAGCTCCTTGATAGGTCCACTGGAAAGAAAATAGCATGCTTTAGAAAGCTACTACGTCTCCAGGTTTTATAGCATTTACATTTTGTATTTTTACAAGTGTTGCTAGAATTATTATTTTTTATGGTTATAATATATTATTAATAAATTCTGAGATCTTACCAAAATGAACTATTACAATTATTGGAAATTGGACTTTTTAACTGAGTTGTTAAGAAACTGTGTGACATATTGATACTGATTAGTCTTTTTGGCTGTGTATTCTTGCCTTTATTACCAAAATTTTTATTGCTTTGTTTTGATTTGTTCTGAGCTGCCTTGGGCACAATTCTGGGGAAAGGAGGCATATAAGCAAACTGATTAGTAATCAGCTACACAAAGGTATACAACAAAAACTGTGCCCTGGGCCCAACACTGTTATGAGAATCTGTTTTTATTTACCATCTGAATTCAAGCACAGATTAAGACAGGGAAACAAGTCACAAGATGGATCCTTTCGGCTGCCAACATGGTGCACACAAAGTAATACCAGGACGAGGGGGGGAGGGAGAAGAAGAAAATCTCTAGCATCTAAAAACAGCACTGGAGTTCAGATTGTGACATATCAGACCTTAACTGATAAATTTTGTTGATGCACCCTTAGAACAGAATTCAGCTCCTTTCCCATAACTATATAAAATGCTGCCAGGCTAAAGGGATTTAAAACGTTTTGTCAGAATAATAAGTAGATATGACAGACACAGGGAGCAGGCAGAATAATAAGTCTGTTGTATAATGGCAGTCATTGTGGTGACAGGTGCGCTTGAAATGCCTAGCCAGATAATAAATGTGCTTCTCTCTAGCACCTTTGAAGGAAAAAAGGATCACGGTGCACTTTCCAATGTTAATTTGCTCAGGTTACTGCAGAACCAGCAGCAGGATGAAAGAAAGGAGGGGGGGGCAGTGAACAGGCATTAAGCTGGGCTTACCTTGGCAAGGGGTTGTGTTAAAATGGTACAATGAGGACAGGTAAGGAAGAGTGCAAAGGTATGCAGATGAGAGAGAGAGCCTGTCTGGATTAGTTCTAGGCAACTGCACCTTCAACCTAATCCAACCTGATCCACACCACCACCTGCCGACTCAGAATGAAGCTGGGGCAATGAGAAGCCAGTGGTAAAAAATCAATAGAAGAAGAGCTCCCCTTGTCCCTCAGGCTTCAGCGCCACGCTACAGGTCTGTAGATGGCTAGGTCCAACAAACAACATCATGCTCATAGACTATCGGTCCATCTGCCTGAGTATTGCCTATTGTGATTGGCAGCAGCGCTCCAATGTTTCAGACAAGGTGCCTTTTCCCAGCCCTGTGGGTTGAACCTGGGACCATCTGCCTGAAGAGCATGGGCTCTACTGCTTTCAAGAGTTTTTTTTGTGTGATCTCACTGGCAACTCTAAGAACAAAGGAATAGCCTACTGGGAAACCAGCAAGCAGAACATAAGCACAAGAGCACTCTCCCCTCCTGTGGTTTCCAGCAACTGGTATTCGGAAGTATTTGGAAGCTGCCTCCATGGTAACTATGGAGGTAGGGCATGGCTAGTAGCTATTGATAACCCTCTCATCCACGAACTTGTCTATTCCGCTTTTAAAGCCATTCAGCTCAGTGGCCATCGCTGCCTCCTGGGGGAGGAAGTTCCTGACGATATGCTTTGTGAAGAAGTACTTTCTTTTATCTGTTCTAAATCTTCCATCAATCAGCTTTATTGGAGGTCTACAGTTCCCTCCTAGAGCAGGCATGTCCAGATTCAACCATTCTTCAGTATCATTGTAGTGTGGAGATATGTTTGAGGGAGGGGCTGCTCATTCACCCCCTAGTTGCTCAAGTTCACAATCTGGCCAGTGCTGAATAAGGAAGGTTTTGCCGTAAGTGAGCATCCTATGCACAACTGAAAAGCTCATGTTACACCTTTAAGGAACTTGAAGATTTCGCAGTCGCACAAACACAGTTGAAAATAGCCTTGGTGTGGTATCCTCCCTCCCACGCAGAAGCAGCTGCAAATAAGGCTTTTGCTCAATTTTGACACCTCCAGGAAGGAAAGTACCAGGACTGCCTACGCTTCCCATCTGTGACTCAAAAATTTTAAGCCTTTGTATCAAAGGGGAGATTGGGGAGCAGAATCTCCTGAATTCTTAAATGCATTTAGTGTTGTTGGGAGTAAAGTTACTCAGCAAAGGGATCCGCTGACTTTGCTCTATGGGGAGCGGAGGATGAGAAGAGCACTAACTAGCACAAGCCCTTCTGCTCCAGGACATTTTCTCAGGAGCTCTCATAAATGCAGTACAAGCCTCTCCTAAGCAGCACCAATAGCTTGAGCATGATAAACACATTAAAATATTCTCCGACTCTTGTTCCCTTTTTGGTGTCATGTTCCTTTAGGAGTATGGGTAAAGCTTAGCAGATTGGAAAATAGTTGCAAGATTCAGAAAGGCAAGGAGGACTTCCAGATGGTGGTTTCCCAAGTATACAACTGTGTACAAGTGCAGCACCCCAGGGGAAAGCAAGGGGCTGCTCCTGCCACAGTGCTCTTAAGCTGCCTGAAGGAAGCCACTGGAGGTGGGGCTATCTCACCCCTTATATACCCAACTGATCACTGCAATCTGCAGGTGAGGGCCTCCTGCAAACACCATTTTATTGGGAGATCCATTCCATGCAATAATTGGATTTTGGCCTTTAGTGTGATGGCAACTACTTCTTGGAATCCCCTTCCAAGCTAAATATTAGACAGGTACTTCCTCTCTTATCTACAAGACTTTCCTCTTTCGACAAGCCTTTCATGTAGAGTTCTTTCCTAGTCTGCGCCTCTATTCGAATTGCTTTTAGATGCTTTTTAGATTATTTCTGTGTTTGCTGCCCTCGGTGTGGGCATCCTTTGGAAGGATGCAAATTTAGTTCATCACAAACTCTGGCAACTGGGAAGACCCCACAGTTAAAAGAGCGGGATTATTAACAGGAGTCTCCAGGCTGAAATAACCAATTCCACACAAAGAGTAACATAGGAGTAGAGACCAAGGCTTTAGATTCTGCAGTGACTTCAGCAAAAGTCCAGGGGCAACTAAGCCTTTTTTAGAAGCAGAGCGGTGGGAGGGCAGAGGTTCGTTCTGCTTCTTCTCCCAGAGGCAGCCTTGAGCAGGTGAGTCAATAAAGAGAAATATCAAGTGCATTGTATATAGCTGCTCCGGTGCAAAACTCCCCATTTGCATGAAGCTGTAAAAGGGCCAGTCTTGACATGAGCCTTGAGGAAATGTACCAGTAGGACTGGTGTAATGAGGGGGAGGAATGGGAAGTGGCTGTAGAACTGGATCTTAAGGGAGGGCCCAGCAGTTCAGGAGGCACTGCTCTAGATGTTGAGGAGGAACCATGTGGGGCGTCAAAGAAAAATCTTGCCTCAAGTCCTGTCAGCAGAGAAGCCACCTGATGCAACTCTGCCGCTGCCTCCCATCATCAAAGCGCTTCCTGTCCCCAAGAAGGCACTTGAGACGATCAGAGAGCTGGCCACTCCAACTCTGCTTCTGTCTCCAAGGATGCGGCCGATCTAGCCCACTCACAGGAGTGCCTTTTTGCTTTCTCAGTCCCAAAGCTTGGATCGCCAACTGTGCAAATGTCTGTGCCCACTCTGCTATTCAGCAGGAGAGCTCAGGACATGTGTCAAGTGTTGGAATGTCTTAGCTTATGCTTCACCATGTAACTTAGTGCTCAGATATAACAGCTGGCTTCCATCTTTGTTTTGGTCATGCAGTGAATTCTGGATTAAAGCCTTTGGCAGCCATCGATCAGAGAGTACAAGTACTGTGCCCTCAAATAGGAGCCAGGACAGGTCTATGTGGCAGTGGTGATGGTGGAGAGGCAACAGCCAGATGTCCTCATCTGATCCTTTACACAAGTGATGGAAAAAGAATGAGAGAGACTAAATGCCAAGAGTGCCCAGACCTGATGGGCTGTAATCCAGGTTACACATGGTGGCCGTCACAATTCCTAACAACCCTCCTGGCAGCCTCAAGGGTCCTCCATGCTAAAACAGTCCAAGTAAATGCAGCAAATGTCAACCCCCCAAACCAGCAGCCTACACTATTCCTCAACAATTTTGTTCAAATCAGAACAGCTATAATGCTTTTCCAGCTTTACGTAGAGCTGGCTAGAGATTATGATACTGTATAGATATTAACATTATATATATATATCTCAATTTGTCAAATCAAAAGGTGATGGCATTGGGAAGTTGAGTGACAAAGGAGACTGCTTAGCTTCAGAAAAGCATGAGGGGGCAGGGAAAGAGAAGAAAGAGACCGACGAAGAGAACACCAGCTGCCTAAGCAGCATAAGCATTGTGAGTTACCCAAAACACTATAATCGGCTAAAGAGAAAATTATACAAACCAGTAAGCACACAAAGCAAAGCCTTTAATATTGATTCATGTTTTCAATATTTCATGAGAGGCATCTTCCTCTGAATAGAACTGATGCAAGAGGAAATGCTTGGCCAGTTCAGAGAACTACAGATCCAGATTGAGAATAAGCCACAGAACTTCCACCTCTCCTTCACAGAAGCTTGGAAGCAGGGCCCAAGACAGGACAGGGGCAACCTTTCTGGTTCCACAGGGCAAATCCTTATCAGGATCAGCTTTACAGGCCAAAGTTGACAGGTGGCTTGTCTTGCCCATCAGTCTAAGTGCATTATGTGGGGTTCCTGCTTGGGACGTTGTCAGCCCCATGTTCCAAACACAGGTCATTGTTTCTTCCCTCCCTACCACTGATGGCTGCAGTTTGCTAACGTTGTTCGAGAAAGGTATTTGATTCTCCCCTCCCTGCCAGCTGACAGGTATAGAAGAATTAAGGCTGCTTAGTACTGGGTTCAGGTGCATGAAAGAGCTCTCGGGCACACCCAGCCCCAGTGCTAAGTAGAATTGCTGCCTCTTATTGGCTGATGTGAAGGGAGAGCAATCCTGCTTGGTCCTGGAGGATCAGAGAGCTCCTTGGTGCACCAGGACCAAGCAGGGTCATTTTCCTTTCCAATCAGCCAAATGATTGAAACCTGTACAGTTTTTGTCCTAATGTTCTGCTGCTTGTTCTCCGCCCTCAGAAGGAAATCCAGAGGGGCTTTCAGCTCAACCAGAGCCCATGATCTTGACTGTAATGTAATCTCCCCATTGCTTGGCTCAGTAGGGATCTGGCTGTGTGGCGAGGTCATTAAATGACCATTTTGTGATCACTGCATATTGTGTAATCTTCATTCCACTACCGGTATGTAAAAAGGGCAGTTAACTTGGTCATAATTCTGGACTGCATCTAAAAGAGTGAATTTACAGGGGGAAACCTGACCAGTGAATTCATGTTGCAGGGGAATGGTTTCATGTGAGTTTTTTCAGAACTAATTTCAACTGCTTTTACATACCTACCTTTTGCAACTGTAAAAAAAACTATGATACTAGCATGTAAGGCCCTAAGTAAGGCACATCTCCTTTCAGGAACTTGGTCTGTTCCCCACTCCACACACACCCCTTCCAATCTCCCTCTACTTTTCTTCCTCTTCAGACATATATACCTGTTCAGCCTCCAGCACAGATTTATGTCCCTCCACCTTTCCCAAATTCCTTAAGATTCTTAAAACATTCTCTCCCCAGTTGTCAGGGAGAAGCTTCATAGCTGTTGTATGGGCCAGATAATCAGTATTCTACACAGCCCAGATTCTGCTGGAAACAGAAAGGACTGTTGCTCCCGGCCTTGATTCAGTTTCGAAATCTGTACATCTGTCCTACAAGGGGGAAAGTGTGGCTCCACCGTGGGCTTATAATGTATGTATGTGTGTCTGCCTCTAATCTAATTTTCTCTTTCCTAAACATTTAACAGTTGAAACTGTTCCAGCAAATTGTTCAGCTCACCAAACATGTTCCCGATGTGCCCATTCTTAGTGAGAGGTCTCAGTTCATTTTTCCCCATTGCATATTGCTTGTAGTTGTCCCAAGCAAACTTCATCATCTGCAAGAAAAGGAGAAAGACATCTATTGGCTATCTGGATATTAGACTGCTGCATCCATAGCCCTTATGAATCGCCACACTGAAAGACAGATTAGAAGGCACACAGAAAAGGCAAGGTAACTGGTATTAATGTAAGAAGGCAGGAATTTCTGCTCTAATCTATATTTGTCATAATCAGTGCCATTTCCATTCAGCTGCGGTTTCTGCCACATACTATGTTATACATCTCACTGTCCAGTATTTAAGTAATTTGCATAACATTAATTTCAAAGTTACAGAATCATATTTTTTTAATTAAAAAAGTCATTAATTGCATATAGTTTTTAAATCTTCAAACACTGTGAATGAATCCTATTCACTTGACTGATTTCTGTTCCTGACCATAGGATTTTTCTGGTATCCCTAATCACATTTGTACAAGGTTGAGGCATAGCCTAAGGAGAGCCCTGCTGAACTGGATCAAAGCTGCATCTCATCAAGCATCATATCTCCCACAGTGGCCAACTAGATGCCTCTGGAAATCTTATAAGCTGGACATGAAGGCTGAGGAACCAGGGCAAATAGTGCTGACATGAGATACAGTTCTAGGCCTTATTGATAAATTTAAAATGAACATGTCCAGATGGCTGGGCTGGCACAAGAGACTTTGCCACCTGAGTTGCTGCCGCCTCTGCCACCCACTTCTTCTGTGTTACTTGCTGCCCCCACTACCCCTTCTCCTCTCACCCCTTAATTTTTGTAATTTTGCCAGTTGATTAGTAATGGCTATGCTAACTCTCTGCTTCCCTTTCCACACCGTCCTTGCCTTGTTCCGAGAAAAGGCCAAAGGGATAATTTCTCAAAGTGAGACATTGTAGTCAACCTTTGCTATATCGATTGATTTTGCCTTATGCCCAACCCTGAGGGAAATGTGCCATATGCACAGAGGTTTTTCCAAATCTACAAGTCCATAAATTAAAAAAAACCGCAAAATTAACTGGGTGATACACAGAGTGAGGCACAGCTCAAACATGTGTTAATTTGCAATGTCATCATTCTGGAGGTAAATCTGGGGCCATTGGTTATAGCACGTTCTGAAGCTGTGGGCCCTCCAAGATCCTTCCAAAGTTTTCCACTTGCTCTGGCCCAGAAAAAGATCACACATTTGTTGAGTTAAAAATGGTTTACTTACAAACTCTCCAAAGGTCAGATTCACAAGCTTCAGAAAGTTGCACAGGCAGTAAAATATGGCTTAGTTAAAAGTGGTGAAAGTTCCTACATTATTGGTACAGTGGTACCTCAAGTTACAAACGCCTCAGGTTACAAACTCCTGGAAGAGTTACCTTGAGTTGAGAACTTTGCCCCAAGATGAGAACAGAAATCGTTCCAGCAGCACGGCGGCAGCAAGGAGCCCCATTAGCGAAAGCACACCTCTAGTTAAGAACAGTTTCAGGTTAAGAATGGATCTCCGGAATGAATTAAGTTCATAACTAGAGGTACCACTGTATAGGAACTCAAAGAGTGGCTTGGGAGAGCCATGCGGTCTGAGCTTCTCTTGAGATTCTCAGATAGGCTAAGAACAAATGCTTGATTACCAATTTCTTCCCAAGGTGAGAGGAAGTGGACATAAGTAAGCCTGGTAGGACAGCTTACTCTATGGTATTAACCCCTTAATGCATTAATTAGACTTAAGCATGTTGTTTATATGAGGCTGACTATGCAACACAGACAAGGGTGTCTCCCAGCCCTACCAGGAGATGCCAGGGATTGAACCTGGGACCTTCTGCTTGCCAAGCAGATGCTCTTCCACTGAGCTATGGCCCTTCTCCAACAGATGTTTAGAGATGACAACAGATGGTTGGAGTGGAAGATGGTTTGGAAGAACAATGGCTGCCCAAGCTATGTCTACTCAACCTAATTTCTCTTCTGTTGAACAAGATTTTGTATTGTTTCAAAACCCTGCATAATTAGAGGAGACAATAGGGTGGTGTGAAGCAAAACCTTTCTTAAAAGCTATTGTTTGTCTCTTGCTTATATGTTATGTGGACCTGATCTATGCTTGGCTGGAAGACCAGAGGAAGCCTTTCAAAGAAGCCAGGAGGAGTTGCTAAAGAGGAGTGGAGTGTAGGAATCATATATTTTAATCATATATTTTAATAAATATATTTTAAAATTTCTCTTTCCACATCTCAGAAAAAGCTGTCTTTGTCATGCCTTCCTAAAAGATTCCTTATGGCAAAAGCAATTATCCAACTCCAAAGAGCATGGTTTGGGAGAGAGTTCCAAGAAATCATCAAACTGGCCTTCCGGGAAAGATTCTGAGGCATGGGGTCATTGACACGTATGTACAAACATAACTTTTTTGCTTTCCCTTCGCACGCTTGACTCCAGCTGGCAAGGGAAGTGAAAATGACAAATATCCACCCTTAAGAGACTACAATTGGTCAGTTGCCAGGCTTTTCCCTAAACAAGGCCTCTCGCTTTTAAAAAATGCAATCCAAGGCTACCTACTGTATTTCTCAGAGCTTTCTAAGGTCACAATCCTCAAGCAAGCTTAGTCTGCAGCCAGGGGTACAATTAAAAATGCATTCACTAGTCCAATTAAAAATTCCACTTTGGGCATAGTTGCCATCAAAAATTCACAACAGCATGTATGGGGTTCTATGCATCTGCAAGTATGTTGGAATGCCCTTCTCATACAAACATAAGAAAATGCTGCTGCAACTGGCCAATGGCTTATCTAGTCCAGCACCACATTCTCACAGTGGCCAACCAGATGCCTCCTCTGGGAAGCTCTTCTTGACACAACAGCACTCTCGCTACTTGTGATTCTCAGCAACTAGTATTCAGAGGCATACTGCAGCAGTGGAGGCAGAACCCAGCCATCCTGCTGACAGCCTTATTCTCCATGAGTTTGTCTAATCTTCTTTTAAAGCCATCCAAGTTGGTGGCCATAAAAACACCTGAAGGACCAATGATTAGCTAACCCTGGTGTAACAAGTACCTGTCAAGCAAGTTTACTTGATGCTCAGACAACATAGTGAAACTCATTCAGCCTAGGGAAGCTCTATCGGACCTTGGTGCCTGCTCCCATTACCAAACATGGCATTAAGAGGTTATTCATCTTCTTTACACAACCTTGTGAATGAACTCATTGATAAGGATCCTTCCTGTTTTCCTATGCACGTTTCCCAGGGCATGGTCAGTCTGAGGAGGAGCCAGGCTTCTCACATTCAAGATTTCTAGAGTTCCCAGTTTGTGTGTGTGGGTTGTGCTTCTCTCTCCAGCTGTATGGTTTCCAAAACCCAGCGTTACTAGCATCTGGCAGGACTCACTTTAATTAGCACAGGCTTCCAAACACACACACACACACACACACACACACACACACAGTACTACGTATAGTGCTTGGTTTAGTGGGGAGGAGAAAAGAAACCCCACACTGAGCTAGCTGATAATATTAAGATGCCACCACCAGAAAGAAGAAATTCTGGATGAATCAAAAAAGAAAGAAAAAAGCTAGTCAGCTTTTGAGATTCAGCATGGGATGAATCAGTTTTCAGAATTCATTAACTCTCACAGCCTAAATGTGCTCTCTAACAAGAACACAACCTCCTGTAGAAGGCTTCTGAGTACGCATCACTCATCTGATGCAGATATCTCATACCACTTTTTCCTGAGTTGAAATATGATGTTGTCTGCCAATGGCATTCATCACAGCTAAGAGGAGGGTGGCAAAATTAATGGATTAATTCAGACTTGTGAATATGTACACAGAAGGTGTTGGCCCTGGCCTTCTGTCCAAATGAAAGCTATCTGTAGCATAAAAGCATAAAAGAAAATAACAGAAACTTAATTTTTACAAAAGTTATGCCTGGTCCCCTCAATAAAATTTTGTATCTGCCACAGGTGACTAATCAATAAGCTATTTTCAAGGCTGGATTAACTGAGAGATCAGACAAAGGTTTAATTTGAAATATTTGCTCCTCAATTAATGGCAGAGCACACACTGAAAAGTGCCTTGCTATCTGACTTTTAGAAGACATCTGAAGTCAGCCCTGCATAGAGAAGTTTTTAATGTTTGATGTCTTACTGTGTTTTAATTTGTTGGAAGCCACCCAGAGTGGCTGGGATAACCCAGTCAGATGGGCAGCATATAAATAAACTTTATTATTATTATTATTATTATTATTATTATTATTATTATTATTAAAGTCACTGTCTTCCCCACCTGCTGTACCAAAATTAATGGCAAACACATTGGGCAGTATACAGCTAAATAGCTGCAGAAGCAGAATAACTCCCGCTTGCACAGCAGGACTTCCCTCCCTCTCCTCTCCCCCCCATGCCACCCCATTTGCTCCAGGGGGTTGTGGGGACCCCTAAGGCAAATTTGGGGGGGCAGAGGAAGACTGGGGAAGAATTTCCCATTGCACTAACAGAACCAATGACTTAGTACTATGTTGAATTCTACTAAGAAACACATTTTCCTTCCAGTTCCTATTGAAAGCTGGCAGGTATACAGTTAAACTAATATGGCCTCTTTTCTACCACTAAGAACCACGGGTGAAAGACACAATTAAAATTCAGTAGAAAACAGTGCCAAGAAATCTTTTGAATCCTATGGATGTTCTTTTTAATAATGAAAGCAATAAAAAACAAATATTTTGAATCAGAGCCTGTCACAAAACTAACCACATTTGTTGTTTTTAGGCTATTTGGCTTCTTGTGTGTTACTCTCATAGGGACTACTCTGTATTCCAGATTCCTCTATACCTGAAAAAAGAAAGTGTGAGCATTTGTTTATTAAAATTGTAAATTAACTCAACGGAAGCAACACCACAACCTTCCTTCAGTAACCTCTAAAAAGGTGCCAGTGTTGAAACTTAGGTAGCAGATACATACGTACATTTAGTCCAGTCAACTGATTAGACTGATCAATCAACTGGAAGTATTTGATTGGATGGCAGGTTTTATTTCATCTTTTGCTTATTTATACACCACACCTATTATATGTAAACAAGAAAACATCATCAGGCAAGTCATACAACAGTGGGGGAAGGAGTTACCTTTGCTGCAGACCACCCCCCAACCCTTGAAAAATCCCAAATACTGGAGGGCTGGAAAATGAAGAAGGTGGGGGGGGGGCCCATATCTGAGGATAACTACTTCAGAGTAGTACAATCAGTGCAACAGTGCTACTTAATCATGAAAATGAGGTTAATCAGACATTTTGCAATTTTGCATACTGTGAACCTCTGCAGCTGTAACACCCATTTGCTGCCAACGGGTTGGAGAAGCAAATCAGCAAAGTATACTCCCTCCCCTCTCTGGAGCGCAGTTAAGCATTTGGCCAGCACAGAGAGACCTTACCCATGGTTAATGTTAACCAAGAACTGGAATCACAGTTTTAAGTGGGTAGATCTCAGGGCAAGTATTGTTTGTATGAGAAGCACACCCTCCTACAAATTAAAACCACCCATCAAAAGGGGGCTTGTGCCCAGTAAGGCAACAGTGTGGTCCACCCAAAATGTACTCAGCAGCAATATTTCAGACCAGCAACCGAAAACAGTTTTTGTTCATGTTTGATCTTTTGCCAACCAAATGGGAAATGAGGCCAAATTTCTCATGTTGTTATGGAAAGGCTTAGCATCAAAATAAAATAAAATAAAATGAGGAGAGGAGAGAAGAGGAGAGGAGCGACTCACTGGCCGGATGCTCTGACCACAGTGCCTGAAACTCTTACACTTATTCTCCCTTTCTGTGCTTAGATTCACAGGGAGGATGGATTGCTTTCAGCATGTTGCCTAGTGACACCAGAGAGCCAAATGTGTTCTCTGGTGAGCAACAACCATTACATTTATACTTCTTATACTCTTGTGATTGTGTATAGTCCACATATTTCAACATCTTATCTTTTCTTTCTTTGTCCCGTGCTCCCCTTTCATCCCTGCTACAATAATATTGACTGCAAGTGTTTATTAGTGGCAAAAATTATTCAGGCTGTTCCAGATAACCCAGTTTTCATTGATTTATTACAGAGCTTTAGGGGCTGGAAGAGGATGACTCTTTTAAAAACCTCAACTCAGAAGGCCCCTGATCAGATCTTAACATTCTGTACTTTGGTAGCTAGTGATTAGAATCCAAGTTGCTGGATACAGTCCAAAGGAAGAATAAGCTTTGTATGGATTCAGTGCTTGGCCAAGAGGCATGACCATGAACACCAAGCAGCCAAATACCACATACTCACCCTCTCTGCTGCTGTTAATACAACCCTCTATCCCTTTCACTATTTTTCCAGTAAGGGTAAGCAGGAACTAGGTGGTGGTTGCAAAGATACTGCCTGAAAAATTTGCACCCAAATAATCCTGGAAATAGTCAGATATCTTGGGGCTGCCTTGGGACCCGAGTTGCTTGCCTACTCTTCCTCAACCCAAGATAATGGACTGGGAATGAAGCACAGGGAAAATATGCTAGGGAAGGGGGATGGGTCCCAAAAAGTAAAGAAAAAAAGGAATAAGCTGCAAGGAGAGAAGGGGCTCATTCAGTTGGAGACCAAGAAGGGAGGTGGGGAAGACCAGGAAGAGGCAGAGCAAACAGGTTTCTGGCAGCTCCAAGAAAAAAGGCAATGGAGGTAGAATAGCATCATGGAGGTGGGTCCTGGGATGCTCCAAAGGGCCAAATGGGAGGCAAGAAACCTTGACATTGCATGCAGACTACTCATTTCCCACAAATACACTTAACTTCACAGGCTACGTACTATTTTAAATCACTTGACTAGTGCATCAGTTACAATTCCCATTCTTCCAGAATTATAAAGCCTAATGTTTCAAAGCAAGAGCTTTGTGCCGTTCCCACTGTTTTCGAGGGAAATCATGGTTACTTATGACGAGACAACTGAAATTGCTTAAAGTTAACCAGAATTCAAAGCAATTAAATTACCCTGCTCCTGGTGTGAGGAAGGCAAGCTGCTAATGCATAGAAGGGAGGCCCTTGGGGCATGCGATAAAGAAACCGGGTCGGAGCTAAATTCTTTATCAAAGAAATGGCTTACTGTGGAGATGCATCTAAAAGCATATTGTATAGGTCTAATCTGATACATGGAGGAGTTAAACACTGGAATCCTTCGGTTAGACTTATTTGCAACGGCCTAAGCTATCAGCAGGGGTAAAATGTGAGCTTTACCACAAAATCAAAGTGACTAAAGAAGCTTATTCTGGACTGTACTACTTTTGGTTGCTGCATTTTTAGTTGCTTCCACAGTAAGATCTCAGGATGCATTGTATTTTTGAAAACACCACACTATTCAACTGTGTAAATTAGAAAATGAAAAAAACAATGCCAACTCAATGGCCTTTTCCCCTATATTTTTTTTCAGAAGGACAACCAAAATGAAGAAAATCACTTTTATCTATCCTCTGATGACTTGAGGGTCCATTTCACCTAAGCACGGAAATATGCTCACTCTGCTTCTCCTCTGCATACCTACTACAGGCGGCGGCAGCAACAGCACCAAGCAGCTGCTCAATTTCCACACAGCAGCAGGACACATGCAGCAAATTGTCAACATCTGGTTGGGTCTTGACACATAACTTTCCCCCTTCTATGTGGCATGTGGATAAAGTGTATTGAAAGCTTTATTCAAGGCTTGCAATGGTACAGATCAAGCTACAGACACAGATCAATCAAGACCCAACTAGAGAGTTTGAGAGTAACATCAGGGGCCCTGAGACCAGCTGAAAAGATGTCTTGACAGCCAAACTCCTCCCACCAGCTTTTAAAGGGTGAGACATGGTGGGCTCACTTTCTCCCTATGAAGGCTTACTCACACTTAACTTTCCTCTTCTCTTTCAAGGCATGGTCCATGCCTTAAAGCTCAGTGTCTGCATGGCCCTTTTTTGTTTTTTTTACCTTGGATTCCCCCCTCTGAAAACCTGCTCCTTAAAGCTCAATTGGAGAGAAAATCCATCCAAAGAAAACCCAAATTGCTGTTTGCTCTGATTGAGCACTAAAGAGCAGGTTTTTGCTGGGAAAGCTCCAGGGCAAAACAAACCAAAACAAAAAAAATGCTTGGATACAGAGTTTTTAAGTGGGACATGGGGTAAGTGTGGATAAACCCTGAGACTTCTCCATGGGGTGTGACTCTGTACTCAGCTGTGGAGGCAGCACAAACGTATGGGCAATGGGGTAGGGGTCAGACCCTGGGTTCATCCTCCAGCTCCTGGCTGGTGAACACTGTCCCTCACTGCTAGGATGGGGCAGGACAAGAGCCAGTGGGACTGCCTCCCCTTCGCTGGACTCCTTCTCATTCTGCTCCCCGTTGAGTGTCCTCATCATCTGACAGCAACTGCAACCCCAGCCCCAAGCTCACAGCACAGTGTTGGAGGTAGCCCACCTCTGAATACAAGTTGCCGGGTATCAAAAGGGAGGAGAGTGCTGTTGTGCTCAGGTTCTGAATGTGTGCTTTCCATGCACTTCTGGATGGCCACTGTGAGCACTAGACTAGGTGGGCCTTTGGCCTGAACCATCTGGGCTCCTCTTATTGCTCTTACTGAATGAAGCTACTGTTTCAGAGGAGGGTCCATGGCTTGGTAATAAAGCACAAACTTTGCATGTACAAGACTCCAAGGATCTATCATTGACATTGCCACTGAAAGTGTCTTGGATAGCAGAGCTGTGACCCAAGAAACCCCTGTTACAAAAGAACTTGCATAGCAAAAGCCCTTGATAAAAGCAATCATGTCAAAACACATCAGGCAACTCTGCAATAAAACCTTTCTCAGTTTTGGCATCGTTGAGGTATATTTCTCACTTGATTGTATAATTACGACCTGCCATTTAAAAGAAGAAGGAAGTCCTGCCCAAGAACACAGAGGTTGGTCCTTGCTACTCTAGAGCCCTCCTCTGAATCTACCCTTGACTAGAGGCCCCAAGAAGCCCAGGAGAAAACATGTCCAGAGAGGTGTCTCAGGGACAGGCCACGGTACTGGTGGACGCATGCAAGCCTTGAAGGCTCTTTGCAACGCAATTTCCAAGGCTGCCTGTGATCATTATATTAAAAGAAAAAAGAAAAGTGACATTTGACTAAAAGGTTTTTGCTCAGGCAGGCAGGCATTAAACCACTGCAGACTTTTACTCCCTCTAATTTAAAAGCCAGAAGCGGGTGGAACAGACCCAACACACCAAAAGAGGTTACCAGGCAACACTACGAAACGGACAGCAACATAGATAATCCATCCTAAAGTAATTACACTTTTTCTAATTAAAGATTACTGTAAATCCAATAGATCCCAACAGGAACTCCAGCAATTTAGACACACATTGGCTAAGTTATCTGTTTTCAAGCAGTCACATTAGCATATAACCCTTCACAATAAAACACTAGGAAAACAGAGGAGATTTTAATTTAATAGGACTTCAAACAGGCAGCTACTAGCCTTTGCATTACTTAACAGTCCTTAATGCAGATCTTTCACTAATTTGTATAAATTACTCCTGGGATTAGATTCTACAAAAAGGTGCCGGAGTTGAAAACCAAGTCAGCTTCCAGTGTCAGGTCTCAGCCTTACAGAGTGTGGAACGACAAGAGGAGAGTGTCCAAACAGGCACAGAATGCCTTCCCTACACACTGCGTAATTGTAGCCAACTCCCATTTATCAGGAATCGGGAGGGCAGAGTTCCTGGGAAGTCTTCATGCCAAATGCATCCTGTTAAAATGAACTCTGCTCTAGTCAACTCTGCTCACATGTAAGATAGAACAAGCTTGTTTTCTCTGGCTCCAGAGGGTAGGACTCAAACCATGGGTGGGCAACCTAAGGCCCAGGGGCCAGATTCAGCCCAATCGCCTTCTAAATCCGACCCGCGGACAGTCCAGGAATCAGCATGTTTTTACATGAGTAGAATGTGTCCTTTTATTTAAAATGCATCTCTGGGTTATTTGCTGGGCCTGCCTGGTGTTTTTACATGAGTAGAATGTGTGCTTTTATTTAAAATGCATCTCTGGGTTATTTGTGGGGCATAGGAATTCATTCTTCTTCTTCTTTTCAAAATATAGTCCGGCCCCCCACAAGGTCTGAGGGACAGTGGACCGGCCCCCTGCTGAAAGAGTTTGCTGACCCCTGACTCAAACCAATGGCTTCAAGTTACAAGAAGGGAGATTCCAACTAAACATCAGGAAGAGCTTTCTGACGGTAAGAGCTGTTCAACAGTGGAACCAACTCCCTCAGGAATATGTGGACTCTCCTTCACTGGATGTTTCTAAACAGAGGTTGGATGCCCTTCTGTCATGGATGCTTGAGTTAAGATTCTTACATTGCAAGGGGTTGGACTAGATGACCCTTGCGGTCCCTTCCAACTCTACAATTCTATGATTCAATATTTTAAGACTTCCTAGAAGTCCTTTCTTCCGGATTAAATGGGAACTAACTAGGATGCAGGTGGCGCTGGGACCCAAGTGGTGTCGGGACGCAGGTGGCGCTGTGGGTTAAACCACAGAGCCTAGGGCTTGCTGATCAGAAGGTCGACGGTTTGAATCCCTGTGACGGGGTGAGCTCCCGTTGCTTGGTCCCAGCTCCTGCCAACTTAGCAGTTCGAAAGCACGTCAAAGTGCAAGAAGATAAATAGTTACCGCTCCAAGCGGGAAGGTAAACGGTGATTCCGTGTGCTGCTCTGGTTCGCCAGAAGCGGCTTAGTCATGCTGGCCACATGACCTGGAAGCTGTAAGCTGGCTCCCTCGGCCAATAATGCGAGATGAATGCTGCAACCCCTGAGTCGGTCACGACTGGACCTAATGGTCAAGGGTCCCTTTACCTTTTTAGCTAGGATGATAGTTGTCACGGTCCGGTCGGCGGGCGTCAGGACCAGAGGCAAGATGGTGGTGAAGAAGCAGGGTCGAAGGCAGAGGCGAAGGTCCATGGGGCACGAAGCAAGGCGAAGGCAAAGCGAGGGTCCAGGAACAAGAAGCAAGGTGAAGGTCCACGGGGCAAGAGCAAGGCGAAGGCGAAGCAAGGGTCCAAGGAGCAAGGAGCAAGGCAAAGGATCCAGGAACAAGAAGCAAGGCGAAGGTCCACGGGGCAGGAGCAAGGCGAAGGCGAGGCAGGGGTCCAAGAAGCAAGGATCAAGAGGCCAGATGCAACCAGGCAGGGATAGCGTTGCTGTGGCAAAGAGCTGAAGGGAAATGCTGGGCTTTAATCCCTCCCAGCTCCTGCCACCAGGTGCAGTGAGATCTCAAGTGGCCTCACCTGGGTGATTACTCCTTGCCTCTCCAGCACAAGCTGAGGACTTCACCTGTGTGGCCACACCTTGCTTCTCCAGCACAAGTTGAGGCATGCCCCAGTCCTGCAAAGCACTACAGGCCCCAGAGCCTGACTCCTGCCCATACTCCTGACAATAGTATTATAAGTAGTATTAAAATTAAAAAATCAAGCACATAAAACTGGTTGTTGCACAATGATATTAAAGAGAGATCTGTGTTTTGCATAATGCAGGAGAACTTGAAAGCTAGTCTGTGACTTTTTGCTGGTTCAACTGTGCATTTTGGAATTTTTATTCTCTTCCTTTGCTTTTGTGGGTGTATTGTCAGGCCCGGCTCTAGGGGTAGTCTCGGTGGCACAGGGCGCCAGGGCGCCGGGCCGGCAGGAGGGCGCTGCGCGGCAAAGCCTTGCGGAAGCCATGCTGCATGCTACGCCCGCCTACCAGGGCGGGGGCGCCGGAGCAATCTCCGTGCCAGGGCGCCGGACCGGCTTGAGGCGGCCCTGTGTATTGTAGAATACACCAAATGAAGCAATCCAGGAGTAGGACCCTAAAACCATAGGAATATTATTTTCTACCATCTGAAGATGGGAATTTACTTTTCGAGAGTTACATTCCCCACAACTGTTCAGGTCAGTCTTTTTTCAACCTTGAGATATAATTCTGCCATTCTAACAACTCTGTGAGGTTAGGCTGGCCCAGGGCCACCCAGTGAGCATAATGGCTGAGTGGGGATTTGAATCCTGGTGTCCCAGCCCTAGCACAACACTTTAGCTATTACATACCGTGTTTCTCATATTTTAAGGCAGGGGTCCCCAGACTTACCGTGCGGCGGGCCGGTGCCCGCCGCGTCGACCGCGCGGTGGGCCGGAGGGCAGGGGAGTGCGCGCGCAGCGGGCCGGAGGGCGGGGGAGTGTGCGCCCGTGCGCATGCGCACACGCACACGGGCGGGGGAAAAATCGCCGAAAATCGCTTGTGCGCATGCGTATGGGCCTCCCCCGACCCGGAAGTGCACCAGAAATGACCTCTTCCGGGTCGGGAGAGGCCCATACGCATGCGCACAAAGGATTTTCGGCAAATTTTTGCCGATTTTTTAGATCGTCGCTGCGCCGCGCGCCGTGAGAGCGGGCAGCGGCAGCGGGCGGCGGGGGTCGTCGCGGGCCGGATTGGAAGGCCGATTGGGCCGCATCCGGCCCGGGGGCCGTAGTTTGGGGACCCCTGTTTTAAGGCATCCCCCAAAAATAAGCCATGACAGGATTTCTAAGGGTTGGTGAAAAATAAGACATACCCCGAAAATAAGCCATGTCGTGTAGCCCCGACCGAGCGAGAGGCGAAGGCGCGGGACCCAGCAGGAGCTCCCTGCCTGCTTCCCCGAGCCGTCGCGCATCGGGGGACAGAGCCGAAGATCGGCGGGCGCTCCTTGCTGGGCTTGACAAGCCCGGGAAACAGCGCCCGCCGATCTTCGGACCTGTGCTGTGTGACAGGCGGGGGTGGGGGGGGAGCGGAGATCGTTCTCCGCTCTCCCCCCACCCCCGCCTGTCACCAAAGATCGGCGGGCGCTCCTTGCTGGGCTTGACAAGCCCGGCAAACAGCGCCCGCCGATCTTCGGACCTGTCCTGTGTGACAGGCGGGGGTGGGGGGGAAGCGGAGATCGTTCTCCGCTCTCCCCCCACCCCCGCCTGTCACCAAAGATCGGCGGGCGCTGTTTGCTGGGCTTGACAAGCCCGGCAAACAGCGCCCGCCGATCTTCGGACCTGTCCTGTGTGACAGGCGGGGGTGGGGGGGAAGCGGAGATCGTTCTCCGCTCTCCCCCCACCCCCGCCTGTCACCAAAGATCGGCGGGCGCTCCTTGCTGGGCTTGACAAGCCCGGCAAACAGCGCCCGCCGATCTTCGGACCTGTCCTGTGTGACAGGCGGGGGTGGGGGGGAAGCGGAGATCGTACTCCGCTCTCCCCCCACCCCCGCCTGTCACCAAAGATCGGCGGGCGCTCCTTGCTGGGCTTGACAAGCCCGGCAAACAGCGCCCGCCGATCTTCGGACCTGTCCTGTGTGACAGGCGGGGGTGGGGGGGAAGCGGAGATCGTTCTCCGCTCTCCCCCCACCCCCGCCTGTCACCAAAGATCGGCGGGCGCTCCTTGCTGGGCTTGACAAGCCCGGCAAACAGCGCCCGCCGATCTTCGGACCTGTCCTGTGTGACAGGCGGGGGTGGGGGGGAAGCGGAGATCGTGCTCCGCTCTCCCCCCACCCCCGCCTGTCACCAAAGATCGGCAGGCGCTGTTTGCTGGGCTTGACAAGCCCGGCAAACAGCGCCCGCCGATCTTCGGCCCTGTGCTGTGTGACAGGCGGGGGTGGGGGAGAAGCGGAGATCGTTCTCCGCTCTCCCCCCATCCCCGCCTGTCACCGAAGATCGGCGGGCGCTCCTAGCTGGGCTTGACAAGCCCGGCAAACAGCGCCCGCCGACCTGTGCTGTGTGACAGGCGGGGGTGGGGGAGAAGCGGAGATCGTTCTCCGCTCTCCCCCCATCCCCGCCTGTCACCGAAGATCGGCGGGCGCTCCTAGCTGGGCTTGACAAGCCCGGCAAACAGCGCCCGCCGACCTGTGCTGTGTGACAGGCGGGGGTGGGGGGGAAGCGGAGATCGTTCTCCGCTCTCCGCCCACCCCCGCCTGTCACCGAAGATCGGCGGGCGCTGTTTGCTGGGCTTGACAAGCCCGGCAAACAGCGCCCGCGTGCACTTTATTAAAAAATAAGACATCCCTCAAAAATAAGCCATGTCGTGTTTTTTTGAAGAAAAAATTAATATAAGACATGACTTATAATATGAGAAACACGGTAATTTGAGGCACACAGAACAATTCAGCTGCCAAAGTGGAAAGGAAAAAATCAGCCAGTGAACTCTTATCTAAGTAACCTGAACAACTGCCTGGGGCTGGTTGGGAGTGACAACTGTCCTTCTCAGTAATGAGGACTAAGACCTTGCTAGGGTATTTGTTTGTTTTAAATGAACGCAGGGTTTGTCAGCATCCCAAATTCTGTTCCAGACATCAGATCTTGTGCGAATGAAATCATAGAACAGTAATGGCATCCACTTACCGCTACACACAAACAGTACTGCTGAAATGAGATTTGAAAACCTACCAAAGCTGGTGCAGAAGTATAAATACAGTTATGCTATTTATTTATTCTTAAATAGTAGACAGATACTCACATTTTCTGTATACTATAAATACTGTTGCTATCAACAAAGCAAATACATTATTATAATGTTCAAAGAACTAGATCTGGGGGGGGGGGTTAACCTTTTCCAATACAATTTCTAATTATTTTTCGTTCCACAATTCACCAATTTTTGTAGTGGAGGAATATGCACATTCCTCCAATGAGCTCTGGGAGGGGTGAGATAGTCCAAGAAAAAAAAGTTGTGGTAAAATTGACTGTGTTTTCCCCACATAGTCAGCTATTCAAACTAGCAAGAGAGTAGGTGGGGAACAGCTTTATAAAAGCCACAGAGAACTAATACCGTGTTTCTCCTAAAATAAGACACGTCTTATATTAATTTTTCCTCCCAAAAAACACAACACGGCTTATTTTCAGGGGATGTCTTATTTTTTTTTTTACCTAAGTAGGGTACAGCATTATTACCGGTAAGTATGGTACAGGGCTTTCTTGCGCCACCCGCTGAGCTTGCTGCCGGGTCCCAGGGCTTCACGCGGCGCGGCTGAGGCCGCTGCCGGCTCCTGCGGCTTCACGCGCCGCCCGCCGACGGGTCCCGGCTTTCATGCAGCCGCTGGCTGAGGCTGCTGCTGGGTCCTGCCGGCTTCGCGCGATGCGGCGCTGCTGAAGCTCCTGCCGGCTTCGCGCGCCGCCCACCGCCGAGTCCCGGGCTTCACGCTGCCGGCTGCTGCGGCTTCGCGCGCCACCCGCCGCCGGGTCCTGGGCTTCACGCAGCCGCTGGCTGAGGCTGCTGACAGCTGCTGCCGGGTCCTGCGGCTTCGCAGGATGCGGCGCTGCTGAAGCTCCTGCTGGCTTTGCGCGCCGCCCGCCGCCGGGTCCCGGGCTTCGCACAGCTGGCTGAGGCTGCTGCCGGCGGCTGCGGCTTCGCGCGCCGCCCGCCGCCGGGTCCCGGCTTTCATGCAGCCGCTGGCTGAGGCTGCTGCTGGGTCTTGCCGGCTTCGCGCGATGCGGTGCTGCTGAAGCTCCTGCCGGCTTTGCGCGCCACCCACCGCCGAGTCCCGGGCTTCACACAGCCGGCTGAGGCTGCTGCCGGCTCCTGCGGCTTCGCCCGCCGCCGGGTCCCGGCTTTCACGCAGCCGCTGGCTGAGGCTGCTGCTGGGTCCTGCCTGCTTCGCGCGCCGCCCACCGCCGGGTCCTGGGCTTCACGCAGCCTGCTCCCAACACTACTCGGTATGGCTTATTTTCGGGGTATGTCTTATATTTATTCTACTCATGAAAAGCCTGCCATGGCTTATTTTTAAGGCCTGTCTTATTTTAGGAGAAACACGGTAGCTATGCAAGAGAATTTTTAGTTGCACCAGTGTTTTGTACAATTCTAAAGATAATTTAGGTCTTCCTCCCAAAGCCTGATTCCCATGCAATGATCTGATTGCACAGCCAGATTTGTAACACAAAGGCTCTACGTTCAGAGCTTCCTCTTTCATTAAGTAAAGATAAAAAGGAATTGTAGTCTTAGATAAGATAAGGATATCTTCAAGGAAAGTAATAATAGTAGGCTCAGCTGAAACTCAGCAGCCCACACTTCTACTTGTCCCTTTTCCTGTGCCTAGACCGCACAGGTCCCAGCAGTTTTCCCCTTGTCCCACTCCTTCCCCAGGGAAAAAACTGCTCTTCAGCTCTAAATTGGAACAAACATCAATCTGGAAAGAACCCCAAATTGCTGTTTGCTCCAACTGAGCGCCAAAGAGTGGTTTTCCCTGGGGCAAAGCAGCAGGACAAGAGGAAGTGTGGTTACACTCTGACTGGCAGCAGCTATCCAAACTTATAGACAAGGATCTCCCAGCCCTACCAGCAGATGCCTTGGACTGAACTTGGGAACCTTTTGCCTGCAAGGCAGATGTTCTACCACTAAGCTATGGCCCTTCTCCAATTTGGTTGCCATTTACGCAGTTCTTACATAACTGCAAGCAAGAAACTCCCACACGTTCATCATTTTTCATCTTTTTATGGGGGAAAAGATGCATTGTACCTATCACTACAATGCTACACGATGGCTTTAGAGAGGCTGTTTCCAAACTAATCCATCTCAATGCTTCAAAGAGTTGTTGGGTTGCCACCTTAAAGGTTGTGAGAATAATATGGCTGAGAGATAAGCAGCAAGCATAGGAACAGGGAAGCCCCTTACTCTTCAAATGTAGTTCTAAAGACTGTAGTTTTAAAAAGAAGATGTGCGGTCACTTGTCATTCCAGAGGAAACTGCAGATAATATAATTTGTTTTATGAAACTAAGCAATTTAGACAAGTTACAGTATTTAATTTATTTAATTAAACAACTCAAAAGAGGTAACATTCATTTTAACTGTATCAGGGGAGAAGGGAGAGGAAGCTAGAATAGAATAGAATAGAATAATAGAATAGAATAGAATAGAAAAAATAGAACAGAACAGAGTAATAATTTATTGGCCAAGTACTAATATACTAATTTTGTTTCGGCTACATTGCAATGTAAAAGTACTTTATACAAAGTGTGCAGAACACTATTTCAAGATCACCAGCAGAGTGACTTCAGAACAGGTTGAGGTGGTTGTTGGTGCCTCTGGTGCCAACTGAATGGCACTAGTTGATAATGCTTGACTTTTGAACCTGCTATGAAACTGATTCAGGTCGTTTGCCATTTTTTTGACTCTCTGGAGCAGAAGAAGATGTTCTCTTATATTCAGTAATGTTCTGTAAATTCTTCCAAAAAGCAGCCGAGTCCCTGTTGAGAATTGACTCTGAATCATAGGTTCGTTTTGCCTGCTGGTGTTTCAAATCTAAGGTGGTCTTTGATAACTGCACATCCATCATAAATTGAGAATGTGCCAGTTGTTTGGGATTTGAAATTCTTAATGTTCTCTTTGGCCTACCTTAGCAGGCCTTTGACAGAAGTTCCCCATCAAGAAATTCTGATTTATCCCAATCATTCAAGAAGGAATAAATGATGTGTTAAGTCAGAGCATTGCAGCTATAGACGATACAGGGTTAGAGTCAGCATGACATCATCTGCTTGGACCATCACCTTGTATTCATTATCTTCTGTCTTAATACCTTACATCACCTCATTAGCCCTGTTTGGAACCATTAGTGTGTGCAAATGCAAGGTCAATGAGAAGGTGAGGCAAAGGGCAGCCCTCATGCATACTTCACTGCAAAGCAAAGGTCTTTAAGACAAATCCAATGGCCATTACACTTAAGCTCGCAAGAAGTATAAAAATTTCTTTGAATGCACTTAACCTCTCAGGCAAACTGAATCATGCAGGAGCAAAATATGATTATTAAAGTATTAAAATGTTTCTCTCTCTGGAGTAAAGGTTAACACCGTTAAAGGAATACTAATGCCTCCTCAGCATCAAGCATCAAGACAACTACTGGATCTTCCTAGGTAGGCTTGTGATATCAGCATAGGATCCATTTAAACTTTAAAGCATATCCTGGAAGTCCTTTCTTCCGGATTAAATGGGAACTAGCTAGGACGCAGGTGGCGCTGTGACGCAAGTGGCGTTGGGATGCAGGTGGCGCTGTGGGTTAAACCACAGAGCTTCGGGCTTGCCGATCAGAAGGTCGGCAGTTCGAATCCCCACGAACTGTAAGTTGGTAAAGGTGCTAGGAATTGTAACCACTGTACGTGAGGGGGAAACTAGAGTTCCCAGTCATGTGCATCGCTTTAAATGTTTGCTGTGGATCTGCCCAAACCTATCTGCTCAGGATGAAAGGGATCAGGTGGCACATTTTGCAAACTGGAAACTGAAGCAGAATTCAAGATGAACACGTTTCATTTCATTTAGAGTTGGCGCTATTCCAAGATTTTAAGCCCTGGCTGATTCTTAGGAAGCTTGATTCCAAGCATGAAGCACTTTGTGCCAAAATCTGGTGCTACAAGATAGGAATGCCAAGAATCTGCCGCATATGCAATCCTGGGTGGTGGAAACAGTATGTCTGGCTTCAAAAGAGCAGATTACTTCCAAAAGATAGCTTTATAAATATTTGAAAATAATTTGGAATCCTTGTGTTTTTTGACTTCACATTTGTCTGCTGGGATACCTGACACCAGGACTCATATGCCTTTGCAGTTTCTATGAATTCATGTGTAGAATTCCTCCCTTTTAAAAGACATGCTTCCGTAATGTTAATTCTGCTGTTAGAAGAAGAGGCAGAAGGAAACAAATCACCCGGACATGTGGAAACTGTGAATTAACTTTAGAAATTGTACCTGCAGAGGTCTGGGCCTTGCCCAAACCATGGTTTGTTGTTACAAGAACTACCCCTAGTAAGCCTTGGGCACATATCATTCCTTTGCTCTTTATGTAAACCATATTTTTCCATCAAAAAAGGATAAAATTATGGCTTGAGATCCTAGTTTGATCAAAAAGTACTTTTTGCCATCTTTGGATGAAAGAACAAATTATGGTTTTCTGCAAATTGGAACCCAGAGACTTCCAATGTTTGCTACTCACATAGAGAAGGCAAAACACCAAAGCCTGTGGATCACTGCAGCTAGTTCACAACCCAGTTTAGATTGCACAATAATAAGAATTAAGCCAATGTGTCTCTTCCCTGGCTCATGGACTAAACACGTCTGTTATTTTATTCTGTTCATTTTAGACTTATTTTCTTTTTTTGAGTACAAATCAAGTTTCTATACCTTGTGGATCCGGAGAAAAGTATCACTGAAAATAAAGAATGAGACTTTGAGAAGAACCCAACCCCCCAACCTCCCACCCAAATCATGATGGCAGCTATCACAGTTGATAGACTCATTGGGGTGAACAATACCAAAGTATTTCATCAGTTGAGACAATCTTCTACTTGAAAAAGCTTCCACTGGGGAAAGAGGGCATTTCTCGGCCTGCCAGGAGGTGTTTCCTGACAGTGAAAGTTCAATAAAGGGACAAAATCACAGATACATGGGTTACGTGAGCAAGTACGCTGTGGACATGAAATCCTCATACTATGAAAATGACAAATATTAGAGGCTGCTTTGCTTCTCTTCCTCTTCCTCTTTCCTTTCCTTTTTATTTTTTATTTTTTGCAATATTCCCCAAGGATGCTGAATTGCCACATCGATTTTCAGGCCCAACTGCACAAAAGGCATTAGAGGAGAAATGATACCATGCCCAGTTAGCTTTGCTCTGGTTTTCATCAGGCTCAAGCAAATATTAGGCAATGAACAAAATGTGCTGAATACATTTGGGGGAAATTCAGGGCAGCCTGCTCAAAACCATTCCAATAATAAAGTGTGATGTCCTATTTCAAGTGAGAAGAGGGAAAATGCCATTCATCAAAAAGGGGATGATCAGGCCAGTCATACTTAGCCAGCCGCTTGCAATATATTTCAAAATTATTGTTAGATTAAACCTCAAAACAATTGTGACAAGCGCAAATTCTTACTCCCAATTTGCAAACGATGAAAACACTAGTGAGCAAGAGAGCTGAGTTACCCAAGGTCAGATATGCTAACCGAAGCACACGTAGGAACAGTGCCCTGGAGACCCTCTGCCTCACCAAATCCCCCCCCCCCAATGAAAACTGAAAAGAGAAAATCTTTCAAAACACAGTTTAGCTTAACTCCTAATTAAATGTCTAACCCAGCTGTACAGAGCTATGTGAAATATTTTTAAAGCCTTAAAAACAGGGGCTATATTAAGCAATAATCCCAGAGGTACCGAATTTGGGAAACATCACAACAGAACTGGTTGACTTTGCAAGTTGTTGCTTTCTAATGAGGCAGCAGAATGCAAGTGAGTGGCAATGGCTTTGGAGGGTGAAACAGCACAAGGTTAGGGGGCTAACTGTGGAGTGAATGGCTGCAAAAGGCAGGGAGGAAATGCTATTTTGGGTCCCTTCACCTCTCTTAATTAGATCTTACAGGCAATTCTATTAGTGGTTGAAGGTTTTCGACATCCCTGGGGCTGCAGAAGGAAAAAGAGGCCCCTTGTTTGCCCCAATCCCCTTTATCTAATCCTGCGAATCATATTCTAGAGTGCAAAGCAAAGCGGGGTAGGATATTTCTAAACACCACAACTCAAGGAACAAAGCAAATAAACTTATAATTATTACTATTATTATTTATTTATACTCCGCCCATCTGGTTGGGTTTCCCCAGCCACTCTGGGCGGCTTCCAACCGAATATTAAAAACAATACAGCATCAAACATTAAAAACTTCCCTAAACAGGGCCGCCTTCAGTTGTCTTTTAAAAGTAAAATAGTTACTTATTGCCTTGACATCTGCTGGGAGGGCGTTCCACAGTGCAGGTGCCACTACCAAGAAGGCCCTCTGCCTGGTTCCCTTTAACCTCCCTTCTCACAGTGAGGGAACCGCCAGAAGGTCCTCAGAGCTGCAACTCAGTGTCCGGGCTGGACGATGGGGTTAGAGACGCTCCTTCGGGTATACTGGACCGAGGCCGTTTAGGGCTTTAAAGGTCAGCACCAACACTTTGAATCGTGCTCGGAAATGTACTGGGAGCCAATGAAGATCTTTCAGGACCTGTGTTATATGGTCTCGGCAGCCACTCTCAGTCACCAGTCTAGCTGCCGCATTCCGGATTAACTGCAGTTTCCGAGTCACCTTCAAAGGTAGCATCACGTAGAGTGCATTGCAGTAGTCCAAGCGGGAGATAACCAGAGCATGCACCACTCTGGCAAGACAGTCTGTGGGCAGGTAGGGTCTCAGCCTGCATACCAGATGGAACTGGTAGACAGCTGCCCTGGACACAGAATTAACCTGTGCCCCCATGGACAGCTGTGAGTCCAAAATGACTCCCAGGCTGCGCACCTAGTCCTTCAGGGGCACAGTTACCCCATTCAGGATCAGGGAGTCCTCCACACCTGCCCGCCCCCTGTCCCCCAAGTCCTTCTGTCTTGTCAGGATTCAACCTCAATCCGTTAGCCACCATCCATCCTCCAACCATTTCCAAAAACTCACAAAGAACCTTAACCGCCTTCACTGGTTCTGATTTAAGAGAGGCAGAGCTGGGTATCATCCACATATTGATGAACACCCAACCAAAAACCCCTGATGATCTCTCCCAGCGGCTTCATGTAGATGTTAAAAAGCATGGGGGAAAGGACGGAACCCTGAGGTATCCCACAAGTGAGAGCCCAGGGGTCTGAACACTCATCCCCCACCACCACTTTCTGGACACGGCCCAGGAGAAAGGAGCGGAACCACTGTATAACAGTAACACTTGCCCGTTTTACTTTTTTATTCCACTCTGGGTGGTAGTCAGGACATTGGTTTTCAATGAATAGTGCTCCTCGAGGAACAATTTCTGTGTTGACTTGCAAACACCATCCCATCTACCAATGAACTTTGAGAATTAGGGGGCAAGTTGTAGGGCAAAGTCGCTGTCCGCCCTGTTAAGTGTAGGTAACCACAGGGAACACTGACACCAAGTTTTTTGGGGAACCTCCATCACTATGGAATTCCAGATAACCTTCTCAAGAACCTCAGGATTCCTCGGAACACAGTGTGGAGGTTCAGATGTAACAACAAACCACAGTCTGAATGAGCCTTGTATTTTATATACTCCCAAATTCCAGCTTTCAGTCTCATTTGAAATTTTGCTACTAAGCAAAGTTTGTCATTCCATTTAATTTGGCCCCTAGATTAACCATTAACATGCAAGGTTTTTTTTTCTATGTAAGTAGCAGCTCAAGTGGCACTGAGAACTTGGGAGAGGACCTTAGGAGATGGAGTTTGTCTTTCTTTCTAGTGGCCATGGTCTCAAAGTTTTTCACTTCACCTCCAAGGCTGTTCAGGCTTCTCTGTGGCTTGATGATGATGATGTTGATAAAATAAATAAATTTATATCCACCCTTCCTCCCATTCACATAATAAAGGTGCATCACATTCACATAACAAATGTTAACTGCATTCACACTTTTAATAGCCTTACTTATCTGGCCCTATGTTTTGCCTGCTAATCAGGATTGCAAACCTTAGTTTGAAGTGTAATTGCAGTCATGCTTCGTGGGCAAAATTTGGTTTGCCACTAAATCAGAAGGGAGAATGGAAATTATTATTGTGAAGATTTTGTCTGCCATTGGTCCAACAATATCTGAGAGGGCTGGCCACAGGTTCTCCATCTCAGCTAAAGCTAAGTGCACAACAGCAGCACTCCATAAAACTGAAACACAAAAACAATATATTCATATTGAAAGTAAAATCCAGAATATAATGAAAACCTGCTATTAAAAAGACTGAGGTGCCACAAAAAGATCGCAATGGAAGCATTTAATTTTAAACTTAAATCAGCTATAACAAAACCAAGGAAAAGAGCAAACAAAACTGTGAGACAATGTCAAAGCTCCAAAACTGTCAGGCAAGATCCAGGGAAAAAATATATTTACTTCCCCCTGAAAAGAACAGTGTGTGCCAACCTGACCTCAAAAGCCATCATCCTGATGCTCACACTAAAATATTAAATAGCTTCCTCTAAACAACAGGCAAACAACGAATTGTGACTTATCTTTTAAAAAACAATTTGCTTTGTATTTTTAATCTTGTCCAGCCTGGTGAGACACCTTTGAAGTGAGGTGTGCCTAAGGGACAAAAGGGCGTGTGAGCACAGAGCTTGCTGACATAACACTACATCATAGTTCGCTATTACATCTGAACCAGCCAGGTTTGAAAACCACCCTAGGTCTGGTGCAGACACAAATCGCTTCCAGTCTTTCCTCTTCTCAACAGTAATCATGGTGTCTACTCTGAAGGTGTGCCAATGCTAACAAGTACTTGGGCACATTCCTTTCACATTCTGGTTAAAACTAGCCGTCACAAACCATTGGTGCAAACGCAGGTAATACAGCACTATGGCTAATGCTGACAAGGGAGGAGAGAGGTAAATTGGGCACGATCCTGTGGCTCACCTTCGGTCATGGTTCAGGCATCAGTATTGTTCTGTACTACACCCAGTCTAGAGGAAGCAATTGTTTTCAACTTGCTAATGCTACACCCTGCCATTCAAGAAGCAATCAGCTCTGCGATTGCAGCTATTTTGCAGGATCAAACCTACCTGTACCTTCTGCCATACTTTTCTGACCCCCTCCTCAAAAAGAGAGACCAAAAGATTTCCTGGCAGTGAATACTGAATGGGTGAAAGAATACAGCTTGTGTACTAAATGAATGGAAGAACTAAATACTATTATAATAAAGGATAAAGTAATCATTAAAGGGATGAGTAAGCAGCTCTCTGGTCAACAATTTTTTTCTATGGGCTACAGAAGAACCACAATTTAAATTTCCATGCTATCAAAATCCAGCTATCCATCATGATACTTGTAACTCAGCTGTTTAAAAACTTTTAAAAAGATTTCTTATTGCAGTAAATGACCAGAAGGTGGACTGGACATTTTGGGAATGTGATGGTTTCTATCAGATCATTCTTTAGGCTATACAGTTTGTGTTTTCAGGACTAAGTTGTAATGAATTTGTTCTTCTCTTTATTAAAAGACTCAACTGTTTCATTTCAATCTCCTAACCACAGACTGGGAATCTTCCATGTTCCTCTCTCAACTCTTGTGTGCACATTTCCCTTCCATGGTTATTTGAAGTCATGATATAGCATTACAGGTATATCAGCACTAATCATGGACTGCTCTTGCAACCAGAATCTGTAACCTAGATTTGACATGGTTCTGCAAATCTGGTTAAAGAAAATCATAGAAAGAGGGGAGAACCTTGCAATTCAGTACAAATAAAAGCATTGTTTTAGATTAATAACCCATTCTGTACTTCCATAAAGCACATGAAGGATATTAGTGGGACAGAAATGGAAAAACTGAAATGGATTGCTGGTATATACAAGAACACACTTCCTAAAAGAAAAAGAAGGCACTTGTCTCTCATTTCAGTATTCTGTTCTAGAACAACTAATGGGCCTATCCAATCACTGAGCACTATGGTAGACTGTTTTATCTGCTACTCACCCATTAAGCACTTAATATCTCTTCTCATTTTCTTCCCTTTGACAGCCTCTGAGATGAACTACTATTCTTGTGTTGTTATTCACAGAAGCTGAGGTAGCAACTGCTTAAGGCTGTTAGTAAATACATAACCGAGCTAGGGT
Organism: Zootoca vivipara; assembly: GCF_965207765.1. Taxonomy (NCBI): domain Eukaryota; kingdom Metazoa; phylum Chordata; class Lepidosauria; order Squamata; family Lacertidae; genus Zootoca; species Zootoca vivipara. The sequence continues at coordinate 60,533,858 of NC_142589.1, read as the reverse complement.
TTGAACCCAGGCCAAGACTGTCACTATCTACCAAACCACCCTGGTTCTCAATGCTTGCATAATTAAGATAAATAATCCCTTACGGGAGGGAAATGTATACAGCACGCGTGCACAGGAAGGGTAATGCAAAGTTAAAGCTCTGCTTAATGTAAACCAAATACTCACTGGGAGTTATGAAAATATGGTGCTACGGTAGCTTAGATTGTGGTGAATAACAACACTGAGATGGATGCAGCTTCCTGGAGTGGTGAGAAAGTGAAAAATAAGGAAGAGAAATTTCCTGCATTTGCAGAACACCATTAAGTTTATACTCCCAAACTTTTAATAAAAACCCTAGTTTTCCAAAGCTATCTGACATGACCGCAAGAAACCTTTAAATCATCCACCCGCCCCCACAAGCAGAGCCATATGCAGATGAGATCAATGAACGTTGAATTAAGTCCTGTTTTTATTTTTTGAGTCTGTGAAGCCACAAAATGATTAACATTATGATCAGCAGGATAGACAGGGGGGCCAAAGAAGAGAAATACCATACAGCAGAGGTAACTAGCATGGTGCCCTCCAGATGTTTTCTGGACTGCTACACCCATCAACCCTAGTCAGCAAGGCCAAGGGCCTGGGATTATAGGAGTTGTAATTCAGGAACATGGAAAAGTTTCAGAAAACAGCAACCAAAATGATCAATGGGATGGAGCAGCTCCCTAATGAAAAAAGGGTGCAGCATTTGGGACTGTTTGGTTCTGAGAAATGATCAGTAAGAGGTTACATGATATAAGTTTATAATATAATGCATCACATACAGAATGTGCCCTGCCTCTTAACACTAGAACTCATAGACATCCAATGAAGCTGAACGTCAGAAGATTCGGGACAGAAGAAAGTACTTCTTCATGCAGTGCATAGTTAAACTATGGAACTCACTCCTACCACAGCCAGTGATGGCCACCAATTTCAATGGCTTTAAAAGAGAATTAGAAAAACTTATTTCCTGAACATAAATTCAGTTCTCCACATTGTTTTTGCAATTATTATTGTAAGTCCTCAAGAAAATTCATAAACATTTTAGTGCACATTTCTGTAGGAATTTTTTTCTGAGAAAAAGCATTTCCTCCAATACAATGAACTGGAGTATGTATTCACCAAGATATGCATTTATTATAATGTATCCTAGTATATGCATTTTTGTACACAGTACTTGGCTGAAAAACTACATAGCAAAATTCAGAAAAGTACGAATTCCATATGATAGCTCTGTTTTGATTTGTGTATTGTTTCAAAAACTGCAGATTGGGTACTGTAGGTTCACTGTTCAGTTCTCATTTAATCTAATTTCTCTTTCTTCCCTACTCCTGAATCTCACCCTTTGTTCCTTAGACATGTTGGAAAAACTGAGTGGGGGAGTAACTATTCTCTCCCTTTCTTTTAGTTTCCTGTGTCCTTTTTCAATCCTCCATTCTTGGCATTAATACAAAAATAATCTCCCAATGCAGTTCTCTCATGAGTTTTATGTCTCCAGCAGAAGCTGAATCGGAAATTCCTTTTACCTCTAGATGTCTCGTCCCAAGAAATACCTGGAGGCTGCCTTGAGGGCTCTGACATGGCAGGTCACTCTTTTCAGAGTTTCTGTGAAGCTCCTAATTAGAAAAAAACAGGCAAGTTCTCTCTTGCTGAGAATCTCAGCGTGCCTAGCACAAAATACCGCAGAGACCCTTGTTCCCAACTTGGTGCCAGAGAACAAGAAGTTAGAGAAAGATGGTATATTTTTCCAGCAAGACTTGGTGTCAGAACACACAAGTCACACACAGATCTTCAGACATGCCAAGGGCTAAGAAAAATGCTCTGCAGAAAAATATCCAAAGCACAGGTTCCAAAGCACAGGTGCAGCCACACTAAAGGATCAACTCCTCACATATCTGATAAGTGGTGAAGGTAAATAACGGGTGGCTGCAGGTGGGAAGTTTTCTTCCTCTGCTCACCACTCCTCTCTCACATACTTCCTGTTCCTCTGCATGTTTCCAACATGTGAGGAGGGCACTGAAAAAAAGTGGCAGTAGAAAGGTTTGGCCAGTCCTCTCCACCTCTGCTTCTTGGATGTGCAGAAGTGACTTAGGACTTCCAAAAGCAGGCTCTCCACCTGTTTGGTTCTTAGAAATGAGCAACGACACAGAAACTGTTACGATGGATGTCAATCTGGTATTATTTAACCTCCTCTCCAGCCACCTATGCCCATCACACACCAGTACAGCACCGCCAGGAAGAGCCCAACAATCGCCACTGACCATCTTAGAAGGAACATCAAAAATGTACCCAAGTCTAGGAGGACTAGGATTGAGAAGGAACACAGCTTTGTTCTTCAAATGTGGGTCATTGCCAAAGACATGTAAAGCGCTTCCTACTTTTTGGGTGTTCAGCAGCTAAGCTGCATTTGAAGACTGGAGTCTGCTGTTCTTATGTGCTGCCCCGTGGAAAAGGATGCTTTGCTTAGGGGTGGAAGCAGAGGAGGACTTTCAACTCCTAACAACACCTGCTGCAATGAAAAAGGTCTTTCTCACCTGCCTGAAGTTCAGCAAGGAGGGTCCTGTCTAATCTCAGTTGGGAGGGAGTTCCACAGGTTTGGGCCCACAACACAAAATGCAGGCATACAGCTCATACAAACAGCCTGTCCAATTTACTATGGTTTCTTTCCAAGCACCTGGCTTGTTTATCTGCACCATTTGTTCAGCACTTAATTTTCTTTAACCACCCACTTTTCCTGGTTCATTTAAGAGTGAAGCCCGCTCCAGTGAGCAGGGGAGGTGCCCTCAAGATTGACACATGATTACGCAAATCCAGTTTATCCTGTAAGCTAGAAAAACAGGATGCTCCCACCCCAGGTCTGTTGATCTTTTAGGGGCTTTCTTTCACCACATCACAAATCTCCCTATTTGGAAAACTGGCAAACGTGCTGCTCTTAATTACTCTTCTTTATTATTTCCAAGGGAAACCAAACAGAGAATAAACAGATGCCTGCCCTGCAACAGACTGAAAATGGCATTAACGGCTAATAAATTATTAGACACTTGCACCACCACAAAGATTATTACGTTTTGATGTCCATTTCAGTAAAGCGTAATTGTTCTACTCAGAACTAAGGCCAGGTCTTTAAAGAGAGCAATGACAGAGGAGTGTTATGGATCCAGATTGAGAGTGCAGTATGCAGTGGTGAATCCTTTTCCTTGCACGCATAGATACATACACATACACACTTGTATTTGTATCAAATAATGGGGGTTTGGGAAGGTGTAATGGTGTGCTAATCTCAATTTTTGCTATGGTTTATTTATTTATTTAATTAATTTATTGCATTTATATTGGCGTAATTCCTGCATAATTCCTGGGACTACAACAAATAAGGCGCTGGCAAACATCTGGTAGGTATTTCATCACTATATAAGCTGTTTAAAACTGTTTTAAATATTGTGTTTTAATGATGTAACCCGCCTTGGGCCGTTATGGTGAAGGGCAGGTAATAAATAAACAAATCATTCTTTTTTCTTTGTTTTTGTTCCGAACTAGGTAAAATATAAATAAATAAATTCTGCCAAGAACAGTTATTAACTTTTAGGGGGTCATGGACCCCTTTGAGAATCTGATGAAAGCTTTGGACACCCTCCCTAGAAAAATGCACATCAACATGTACACCCAACATTTTACATACAATTTTCACCTGGTTCACAGATCCCTAAGACTGTCTTGGGCCCAGTCTTGTTCAACATCTTTATCAATGACTTGGATGATGGGCTTGAGGGCATCCTGAGCAAGTTTGCAGATGACACCAAATTGGGAGGGGTGGCTAACACCCCAGAGGACAGGATCACACTTCAGAATGACCTTAACAGATTAGACAACTGGGCCAAAGCAAACAAGATGAATTTTAACAAGGAGAAATGTAAAGTACTACACTTGGGCAAAAAAAAATGAAAGGCACAAATACAGGATGGGAGACACCTGGCTTGAGAGCAGTACATGTGAAAAGGATCTAAGAGTCTTGGTAGACCACAAACTTGACATGAGTCAGCAGTGTGATGCAGCAGCTAAAAAAGCCAATGCAATTCTGGGCTGCATCAATAGGAGTATAGCATCTAGATCAAGGGAAGTAATAGTACCACTGTATTCTGCTCTGGTCAGACCTCACCTGGAGTACTGTGTCCAGTTCTGGGCACCACAGTTCAAGAAGGATACTGATAAGCTGGAACATGTCCAGAAGAGGGCAACCAAAATGGTCAAAGGCCTGGAAACGATGCCTTATGAGGAACGGCTTAGGGAGCTGGGTATGTTTAGCCTGGAGAAGAGAAGGTTAAGGGGTGATATGATAACCATGTTAAAATATATAAAAGGATGTCATATAGAGGAGGGAGAAAGGTTGTTTTCTGCTGCTCCAGAGAAGCGGACACGGAGCAATGGATTCAAACTACAAGAAAGAAAATTCCACCTAAACATTAGGAAGAACTTCCTGACAGTAAGAGCTGTTCGGCAGTGGAATTTGCTGCCAAGGAGTGTGGTGGAGTCTCCTTCTTTGGAGGTCTTTAAGCAGAGGCTTGACAGCCATCTGTCAGGAATGCTTTGATGGTGTTTCCTGCTTGGCAGGGGGTTGGACTGGATGGCCCTTGGGGTCTCTTCCAACTCTATGATTCTATGATTCTAATACCCAGCCATGGATCCCTTCATAGACCAGGAGGGGTTATGAACCCCTCCTCTAGAAGATCTCTGCCTGGCAAGGAAGGCCTCTAGCTACACCAAATATCCTATATACTAATAGTAATCTCATTATCCATGTGTGGATCCTCATGTACTGGTAGTCCAAATGACACCATCCACAAGAGGGAGGCACCAACAAGCTTGTGAAAATCCAAAGATCTGTAAAAGTACGTTTTTGAAAAAGACTGGGATGGTGGTAAAATACCGTAGCAAACAAGCACAACTCAATAAGGCCTGGACATGCTCAGTGGACAGAGAATGACAGACAGATGAGAGAAAGTGTGGTGGCAGGATTGAGTGGGATAGAGTAGCCTTGAAAAGGGTATACTGGAACCCTGAACAGAAACGTTCCGCATTGCAGCATTTTACTCAAGGACCCTCTTATGGAATCCTTATAAGCTCTCAGTAAATTAGCTTACATTAGCCTAACAGTATGAACTGTAATTGTTTAATTTCCACAGTCCTTCACACATATGCACATACCACTGTGTAAGACTGGTGAGCTGCATTTAACTTGCTGGGTCATGAGCTGCAAGCACTTTCTTTGAAACTCTGAGACCTTTGGGGACAAGGATCCATCTCTCTTTCAGTTGTACCACTGAATATTCATGAAACCTGCCCCAGGGTAGAGAAGTTGTAAATCTGCATTAATAAATGCTGGCAATTCAAATGGCATTCTCTGCTCTGATGCCAGAAGTTTAATCTATTAGCTGGACTTGCTTAGACAGACGCCACCAGGGTGAAGTATGAAGTCTTATAACAACAGCGCTTAGTTACTTTTAACCAGGAAGCTCATCTCTTCAATGCAAGCAAAAGCCTTTTAATACAGGCATAATAAAACCACTTCGTTTTTAAAGACACTAACACCAAGAAAGAGAGCACTGGCCTTGCAGTCTTCAGAAGAATGAGCATGTTATCAGTAAAATCAGAAAACGTCAACAGGAAATATTATCTAGAAGTGTTAAAAAGCTGAGACCCTCTGCAAAAACATCAAACTCCAGGTGTTTCCATCTGAGGTTAAAACTATGTTCTGTTTCCTAACTTCAGTTTCTCTTCATCACTCCTCCCATTTCTTTCTCCACCTTCTGACTACATGAATACCCAAGAGAGTTACTACCTATGCCTAATTATCACCTCTTCCTAGTGAAACCAATGGCTAATGGTAATACCTCCACTCACTTCAATCCTGTTTGTTGACTTGGAGGAAGTTAAACACACACACACACACACACACACACACACACACACACACACACACACACCAGCTCTGGATAATTAGAGGCTGAGGTAATTATTTAATATAAGCATACGGTGATCTGAAAGAAAACCAATATGCTCATGCATGAAGTTGGGGCCAGGATACCCTGGTATTTCTCTGGCCCTAGTTTCACAGACTCAGGTAATCACACAGGGATTGTCTTTTAGGTAGAAAGGTGCTGTAATCAACCATGTACTCTTGATGGTTCACTAGTACAAAGAAGCCAGTGGTTATAGCACTCAACGTCTTCCCTTATTTGGAAGCAAGTGTAAAAGTTACCTCAAACTCTTCTGATCAAATCTGACTTATGGTATTTGTGACCAAAGGTATGTATGCTTCCCCAGTTTTTCTGACTGATTGGCAAAAAATAAGCAATCAACAGGGATACAAGGCTGTGGTGTTTATTCCAGTTGTACAGCCCACCTGTCCTTAATTCTTCAGCATAAGCATAATAAATATGTGTGCTTTGCTTTCATATCTCTGTTATTACAGGTGGATTCAATCATGCACAGCACAATCATCTAAATATAGTTCCAATGTTCCACTGAGCTCACTCACATGACCAAGAAACAGAAGCCAAAAGGTGGAGCTATGAAACTGAAAGGACGAGCCAAGCAGGCAGAAGCAGCCTTGGTTCTCAGTGGTTCAGATTAAGTTCTCTAACACCAACAAAATAAAGTGGAAGCAATATGGAACATTGATGAGAACAAATAAACCCAATAAGACACAGTCCTGATGTGCATCCTTACTTTCTCCCATAGCATCCTTACTTTCTCCCATATAAGCATATGACTGCCATCAGTTCATATGCAGAAAAAATAGCCTTAAACATAGGTACAGTAAGGTGACAGCAGTGGTAAAAAAAGAGAAAGTCTCCAAGATATACACAATGTATTTTGTCCCATATTTCAGACGCAGGAAAACTTTTTTTTACCTAGTCAGCCATATCCTTATCTCTCCAAGATTCCCATGTGCCAACTTTTTATTCTTTTTAAATTTATTATTTTTATTCACTCTCAAACAACACTTTTACATAACAAAAAGGAGAGCCACTGCATTGCAACAAAAAGAAATTCATACATAACATCAATCCATCCGTATACACATGCCTGCCTTCCAACAATAATGGCAAAAGTTAAAGGTTATTGCTGTAGCCCCCAAATTCTGTCTTGGTCAGGCCACACCTGGAGTGTTGTGCCCAGTTCTAGGCACAATTTAAGAAGGATATTGACAAGCTGGAATGTGTGCAGAGGAGGACAACCAAGATGATAAAGGGTCTGCAACCAAGTCCTATGAAGAACAGTTGAGGGAATTGGGTACATTTAGCCTGATAAAGAGGAGAGTGAGAGGAGGTATGTTAGCCATCTTAAAATATGTGAACAGTTGTCACATGAAGAATAGAAAAGCTTGTTTTCTCCTGCTCTGGAGCCTAGGACCTGAACCAGTGGATTCAAGTTACAAGAAAGGAGATTCTGACTAAACATCAGGAAGAACTTTCTGGCAGTAAGAGCTGTTTGAGAGTGGAACAGACTTCCACGAAAGGTGGTGGACTCTCCTTCCTTGGAGGTTTTAAGCAGAGGTTGAGTGGCCATCCATCGTATATGATCTAGTTGATATTCCTGCATTGCAGGGGCTTGTACTAAATGACTCTTGGGTCTATTCCAACCCTACAATTCTATGATTCAACCAACTATGCTAAGTGGTGAAGCTCAGGCACATTGCTCAACTCCAATTCATGCAAATAAATCAGTGTACACAGACTGAATATCAGAGAACTCCTTGTCCTGCTGCCACGTGTGAAAAGCTACCCACTCATATGCTGCCAATGTTAACAAATCTTCCAGCCACTGTACAGTGTGGAGTGAGAGATAATACTCTTTCCAATATTACAGCACCAGTCACTTTGCCACCATCAGCGACCACAACATCCAATTTTGTTGTTCTTCAAGTGAGGTCCCATTACACTGGAATGTAGTTCGACTGTACATTAGCATCCACTAACATCAAAGATTTGGATCTTGTTGGAAGCACCCAACAAGTAGCCAGACTAACCATATATGACGTCACTGATAAAACAGGTATGCATGGTTGCCCGAATTGGTCTCACAGGCAGAATGGGAAGGCCTGGTGGGTTGAATTAGTCCTGCAGGCTGAAAGTTTCCCAACCCTAGCTTATGCGCTCTCACATGAAGTGCTGGCAAAGCCTATTGCACATACACAAAAACACATGCAAGCATAGGCCAAACTAGATGTTTACCTGGTAAATGTGTGGTACCAAACCCATGTTTGCAAAAATAATGTGGGTTAATATGGAAGGCAACTTGCATGAGAGAGACAGCAGAGAGGAGTGATGGCAAGACTCCTAATCCCTCCCATACCTTCTAATCCTTTCCTGCAAATGCCTCCACCTATACCCTTATTAATACAACAGAGAAACAACAGGTTGGGAATGAAAATTCTCTCTTAAGTGCTAGTTTTGGCCCACACACTGGACTAGGAATTTGGCTTATCTTGCATATTTGCTTAGTGACCTAACACAGACAATTGCCTGCAGAGCTTCCAAACCATAGACCAACCTTCACCAATTTGATGTCCTCCAGATGGTCCCCAGGATGACCATGGGAGGTGTAGTGCAAAACACCTAGAGGGTACCAGGTTGGAGAAAGGCTGCTGCAGATTACAACAGCAACAGAAGCTTTGTGGATAGGCAGCAACCACCAATGCATCTAAATGTTATACATCAAAGGGACTTTTTCAAGTCTGAAAAGTAAGTCTTTCCTGAGCATGCATAATACTAAGAACCAATTTGATTTGAAGAGATAACTATCAGCCTCAACCATGAAAGATGTAAGAAGAGCTCAAAAGTCTGATGCAACAGGACAGCTGCTTCCCAGTGCAGTCAAACAGGAAATCCCCATGTAGACGTGGCCTGTATTCATAGCTGCCAAGTTATCCCTTTTTAAAAGGGATTTCCCCTTATGCTGAATAGGCTTCCTCGCGAGAAAAGGGAAAACTTGGCAGCTATGCCTGTATTGTTTTGCAATCCTCCTTCATTCTCCCAAAAAAAAAGTTAAGTCTATGACACAGAGCCCTACTGATGAATTAAATAATTTTTGGTTGATAAGCCATCCGCCTTTAAAAGTCACTGATCAATCAATCAAGTTGAACTTAAATGTTTATATTAACAAAACCTCAGTATAAATGCATTTTTGAGACACGGAAGGAAAAGGACAGTTAACATTTCAAATTTAATAAATGAAACCTACCACTCAGTTAGTAGGAAAGGCCAACTTTAATATTTGCTTTTTCATTGCATATTCCAGCAATTCACCAGAATCAAAATAGCCTTGAAAAAACGAAAAAGGGTAACCTTAACTCAGAAACTGAGAGGAAAGAGATCTACTGGTGGCTGATAGCTATGTGTAACATCCATGCTAAGAGGCAAAGCTACCTCTGAATAGGGGCAAGCAGGAGAGCAGTAGTACCTTTGTAAGCTTGTGGGCTGACTGGTCACTGTTAGGAACAGTATGTTGGACTAGACAGACCTTTGGTCAGATCCAGCAATGAGCAATTAAATTTGGTCACCCATGAATAACACCTCATCTGCACTATGACTTCAAACAATCATGGCTTCCCACAAAGAATCATGGGAACTGTTAAGTCTGTTAAGGATGCTTAAAATTGTTAGAAGACCCCTGTTTCCCTCACAAAGCTACAATTCCCAGAGTGTCTTAACAATCAATCCCTCTTCCCAGAGAACCCTGAGAGCTGTAGCTCTGTGAGGGGTCTCCTTTTAAAAGTCCCCAGGATTCATTGGGGGGAAGGCATAACTGTTTATAGAGTGGTATGGTTGTACCTTAAATGCATAGTGCAGATGGAGCCTAAGTTAACTAAAGATTTATCTACTAGATGAAACACACATGTGTTTATTTTCTTTCAAATATTATTACCTCACCTCTGACCTTTCCATAACTTGAGGGAACTTAGAACAGTTTTTTAATAAAACTCCTGAGAGAAGTGGTGGAAAGGGTTAGGTTCAGAGGGCTGCTACTACTTAAGGTATTCTACCTTCCCTTCTCTACTTATTTGGGGCAATGCTTTAAGTTCCCATGCATTCTTTAAAAAAAAGGGTTAGGTTCAGAGGGCTGCTACTACTTAAGGTATTCTACCTTCCCTTCTCTACTTATTTGGGGCAATGCTTTAAGTTCCCATGCATTCTTTAAAAAAAACCTAATTAAACAGTTGAGCAGCTTCTCTCTGTTTGGAACAGGCCAAGGGCTGCCCCAGAATTGCACTGAATCATGGTCTCTGCTTACGTACAGTCTGGAAAGAGCCATATCCCCAGTTGCTTGACAACTGAATGGCTTACTACACTGCCCCACAGAAGTTGATTACAAATCATTTTTAAAAGCTTAAAAAAGGAAGCATCCTCCACACCCAGTTTTATAGCTTGAGAACAAATACTAAAATGAGAAGCAGAATTCCCCAATTCGTTTAGTCATGTCCAACTCTTCGTGACCCCATGGACCAGAGCACGCCAGGCACTCCTGTCTTGCACTGCCTCCCGCAGTTTGGTCAGGCTCGTGTTGGTAGCTTTGACAACACTGTACAACCATCTCGTTCTCTGTCGTCCCCTTCTCCTTGTGCCCTCCATCTTTCCCAACATCAGGGTCTTTCCCCAAAAGACTAAAATATCCTTAAACTGGCAATGCTGATACGGTGGCAGTATCTCATGTGCCTAAGGGGGTTAAAAGGACTTCCTCTGTTTGTGCTCTTTCATCAATAAAGCAAATATGCATACATTTTAGGCAACCAACCATGCCGATGAACAGTAAATACATTTTAACTCCATTACTCATATGCTCCAACCCCCCACCCCACCCCAAAAAGAGATTTTGCAATGTTAGACAGGATAGTGGTAAAACTGTGTTGGTATGAATGCACCCAAGATAGATGAAATACAGAAATCTATCATAGGCTGGGAGAGTAGAAAGAACTAGAGACTTATCTGCAATACAACCGTTTTTCACTCAGCTTGCAGAGAACAGCGGAAGACAGCATGTATTAGATTTCTATAAAATGTATCTGACTTGCAAACATATTAAATACCTTTTCCCGCTCTAGAAATGAAAGGTGACATGATCACAGTAGAGCAGAGAGAAATTGTGCCTATGGTCTACCATTTCAGTATTCACTTCGGCAAAGATCATTCAAGCAGGTTATAGTTCTAATTTACACTTCTATCAGAGAATTGCCAGCCTGAACTAGGAACCTCACAGCCTGAAGCAGCCTGGGCCCAACTCTAAGGGACCATGACCACCTAGGCCAGAATACCCATTGTCCTCAGAGGCTTCCTCACACACCTAACAGGACAGGGCATGCACAATATCAGTTTCCAAAACTAGCTGGCAATATTTATTTATTTTACTTCAGGCTTTCTTAAACACCTTTCACCATAAGATCCCAGGAAAGTTGTTTGTTCACTATGTGTTTTGAACCTCTCTCTAGGTATCATAACCTAAGTTTGCATGATGGCTCCTGAGATCAAGGGGGATCTTTTCACCTATGTCTAGATACAAGTGGATGCCATTGTGAATTGATGATCGGCTAAACCTTTCAAAACTGCATTGGTTTTTTGTTTGTTTCTTAGCATTCCTCAGCAATTCTGGATATGAGGTTGCTATTACAATTATAAAAACAGATAAAAGTGTTACAGAGAGGAAACATGGGAAAACGTGCCAAATGGAGCAGAACACTAGGTATAAATTTAGCAAAAGACATGGCTCCCACAAAACAAAATACATTAACTGTAAAAGGCTGGGGTAAAGAGTTCATCTTCGGCATATGGCAAAAACCTGTACAGTACTGTACAATGAATATGTTAAACATACTTCTGTGGAGTTTCACACTTTATGTATTAATTATCCCAACTGGCCAGGCCAGGAATAAATACTAGGAGCCTACGTAGCTTTCTGACTTTGCTTGGTTAACAAAGAAGTACCTTCTGGTTGCTTTGGCCCCCAGGCCCAGGCCTGTGATTTGCATAAAACCTGGCCTCAACAACTTGATCTTCTTACAAGGGCACCAAACCAAAAAAACCTCAGCCATCATAAAAGCCTGATGGTTTAATATCGGCATCCAGCTCCAGTTGCTGCTAACACTATTCACTTGTTGAAAACAAGGGTCAACTCACCCTGTTCATCTTCTATGGGAGAACCACATCTAAAGAGTTTGGATTTCCATGTCTGTAGATTCCAAGGTATAACAGCAGCACCCTACAGTTTTCCAACAATTTAGAGAAGCACCATGGATGCAATCCAGGCAATGCCCCTCTTACACCTCTGATTTAAAGATGAAGTAAATGCACATTACTTTCAGGAATAGATCAGTTCCCTCCAGGAAACTGTTACTGTTGTGTGGTTCATTTGCACAATGTCACTGACAGTAAGCAGCAGTCTCTACTAGTGCAGCTTCAGTTGTATGAAATAAGTAGTCGCTGAACACCTAAAGATTGAGAGGGGAAGAAGCTAACAAGCTCTGCACCCTGTTTTACAAGGCAAAGGAAAAGAAACTCAAAATACTGAATATTATGCCAGATCTGTTTTAAATTCCAATCAGCAGGTTAGTATTACAAATCTTACTAGAAGCCAAGTTTAGAGTCCAATCAATGCTGCTCCTTCTACCATGAGGTGCTCAAATATCATATACAGCAGCCACCTTTGACTTCTTTAACATAACTGGTGAGAAACCGCTTAAGGCATCTAACTCAATAAAGATACGTTTTCCAACCATTTGGCTACTACATCCCAATGGAATGCAAAACATGTAATCCCAAATCCCACTGGATAGAATGCCTCTCTCCCAATACCAAATTGAGGAGCTGAAGACCATGGAATACATTAATTGTACACCCAGAAAGCGTAAACTGTTTTAGCTGCAACACATTGTTGGGTATACAATCAGTGGAAAACCTGGATTTGACTCTGTATAATGCGTGAAATCGCTCCCCGAAAGATAGCTGAGCTTTCTACTTTTTCTTGGAATAGATAGCAGCTTGGCTTCAAAATTACAACTTCCCATGTTCAAGGTTAAATGAAAACCTCTAATACAAGAGAGATTTACAATGAGTACAGTAGAGAAAAAGGATTAAAACAAAGAAGGAGAGAAGGCCAAGAGGGCATCAGTATACTCCAAGTCGATTTCTAGAACCAATACTAAGCAACAAACAGTTGATATGTACCAATTCTGTGCAATCTTAAAATGAATGATGTGTAATAGCCCTGAGAAAATGTGGTACTCAAAATATATTTACCATCGCTTCAAAGTTCTACTCAAGCTAGAATGCCATTTACCGGTAGGTTGAAAATATGACTTGCCTTGTCAATTGTCAGCTCTCCAAGTTTCATATATTTGAAGTACATCCAGCTTATAGAGGAAAGCATTACTTCAGAGGAAAATCATTTAAGTACATTCACATCTACTGGCTATGCAGGCAGAAAACCAAAATGCCTGTAGGCTTCTGGCCCTAGCAAAGACTCACGAAATGCTCAAGAGGTGAGCCACAATGCAGCTGTATATCCCTATAAGAACCATCTCCATTAAGCTCCTCGAGTCAAAACATAGTCCATTACAATTCTATAAGAATTCACATGTTAAGTGCCATAACCATATTGTCCGAACTGTGACTTCCCCCTCTCAATTTACAGTAAGGGTCTTTTTCATGGATTTTTCAGCCTTGCGAGGAGTAGTGGAAGCCACACAGGTAGAATACCTATGTAAGAAAAAAACCCAGGAAATAAGGCTGTCAATAGGATAGATGAAGAGCTACATAGGTAGGAGAACAAATAAATGTCTTAAGTATAAAAGCATGCTCTAAAAGCCTGGATACAGAGATGTCCTAGTAAGAGGAAAGGCCTCTTCAGGTCTAAAAGTGAGTTATGAGGAAACTTTTCTTACAAGGAGTGGATAATATAGACATGGAATTTTTTAAGTGTTTTGAGTGCTCAAGCATCCCAAATGTATTACTTCAGAAATCTTTACAATTATCCTGTAAGGTAGGTCAGAATCGTTATTCCCCTATTGCAAGTGGTTATAGGTTCTTCTACAATTCATTTAGAAGTTTAGCTCACCTTCTAACAACTATGTATGCTCTTACCTAGTATTCAGTTGTTATTAGTTCTCCCAACATGCAGTGTAGCCAGTTTTAGAAGCTACTACACCTCACCCTATCTACCAGTCTTAACTGCCAGGGGCCAGGGGCCAGATGCTGGAAGAACAGAGGAAATCAGCATGGTCAGACCCATCTGCCTCCCTGATCTTCTCCATCCCCTTCAGCTTGTTTAACACCTTGGTCTGCTGGGTAAAATGAGGTCAATCTGGCTTCCCACCTCTCCGAAGCTCAGCAAACCTCCTCAATCAAACATAAAAGCTCTGTCTTAAATGATAGGTGTTCAACCACAAATTGCCCCCAGGTCCTAGATATTCGGGGAGTAGTTGGGTTGAAGACATTCAGACTGGAATCTGGATCTCTGAAGGCACTCAAAAGCAAAAAGAAGCAGGCCACACTGTTGCAGGAGGTGGGGAGAAACTATGCATACCAGTAGCAAAACGCTAGGAGGACTTTCAAAATATATGTTTACACCAACAATGCCTCCCCTGCATTGCTTGATTTATTACTGTTATTTATCATAAGACAAGCTGCATCTTTGCAAGAAAAACGCAATAGGGTTGCTTTTTTAAAAAAGCTAAACCAGGGTAATAAAATAAGGAAGCAACAACAAATTGCACAAAAGCAAAAAAAAGTTTGCATTTAGAATGAGAGGAAGTTCAATGACAGGAATTGGCATGGCAAAGTACAACTGAACTACAGCTAAAGGGGATGCAGGAAGCAACTTTCACATGCACAGCAACTTTCCATCCTGTGCACTCATGGCAAAATAAACCTTCACACCACACTTCGTAAGAGACATACTTTTTCCTACAGGGCAACTATCTTTGTGTAGCAAAACCACATGTGATCCAATCTATTTTAGTAAAGAAAATTCTAACTGGTCTCCAAGGTAGCCTAGAACGTTAAGTGCTCACTTTGAACAGAACTGTGAGTTGCAAGATACACAGAGCTGCTATATAGGACATTTCTATAGTTAAGTCACTTCTTTTCCAAGAAGTAAAAAAACTTGACCCATGTCCCTACATCTTCCATGTTCTTTATTTCCCCATTCATCCTGCTTTGCACCATTGGCAATAAATCTTCTTTATCCTGCTTGCTATTTACCATTTGTTCTGACGTTCCATGTGTTCTTACGTTCCATGTGAACCTTCTTCCCTTAGGGGTTCCCCAGCTGGTTCCTTCCACCATTCCTCTGTGTCCAACCAGTTCCTGTCACTGCCTTGTCTTGCTGCCCTCTGGAGCCAGCTGTTTTGCTTGGCTACTCAAAACAGGTTCCCCCATCCAAAGAAGCTGCAGGAATGACTCATAAATAGACAAGAATATGAAGTATTGTGGCTATCAGTCAAAAGAAGATTCTGAACAGAGGACACAGAACAAAAACAAATATACTCCTCATTCCCAGTGTCAAATAATTGATTGTCAAACACTAATGCAATCCTTATGACTAGGCCTCAGAAAACTGAAGGGGACCATATCTGTTCTTTTCCCTATTGGTCTCTTTCACCCCTACCCCACCATCCTGTCAAGCCAACAAGACATCACAAAAGAAGCCTCTTCTGCCTCGTCCATTACTAGCAAAACTGTCTGCTCAATTCCAACAGCACAACACTTTATTACTGCTTACAATGACACAAGAGGCAGGAATGAAACTGCTTGAGTTTTCCAGATCTCTGGTTGTGCTTTCCAAAGAAGGCAGCCTTAGGGGGGTGGGGCAAGACCGCCAATCATGTTGACTTGCAATTCAAGCGAATTCGATCTGAAAAAATCATTGTGAACGTTAATAGAGAATCCCACTATGTAATTTTTACGGTCACAAGCAGACAGCAGATTTTGAACATTAATCACTAGTATTTGGCACTTGTTAAAAATTAGATTTTCTCTGAAACTATGCACTACTGATCAATTATATGACAGCCAGCTTCCAGAGACACATTTAGGAGATGAATTATCCTATATTTGTTTGACGCTTTTAAAAGAAAACAAAGCAGTACTGCAGATACTGCTGAGGTGAGTTTTACTATTTTCTTACCTCTAAGAAGCATCAAGCAACTGTCAGAAGTAACACAGCTCATCTTAGGCAATTCTCTAAATGGGTACTAACCTTCTACAGTAGGGAAATATAGTGAAGATAAATTATTACTTCTCGGGTATGGAGCAAAAGTCGGTGGTTTGAATCCCCACGATGGGGTGAGCTCCCGTTGTTCGGTCCCTGCTCCTGCCAACCTAGCAGTTCGAAAGCACGTCAAAGTGCAAGTAGATAAATAGGTACCGCTCTGGCGGGAAGGTAAACGGCATTTCCGTGCGCTGCTCTGGTTCGCCAGAAGCAGCTTCGTCATGCTGGCCACATGACCCAGAAGCTGTCTGCGGACAAACGCCGGCTCCCTCGGCCTATAGAGCGAGATAAGCACTGCAACCCCAGAGTCTTCCGCGACTGGACCTAACGGTCAGGGGGTACCTGTAACTTTAGTGGTAAGGAGTAGGACTGAACAATTATTTGAGTTTGGATCTGCATAGAATGGAATAGTCTTTTTAAACTAAGACCAGCCCAGGGGTACAGTTTCACATGGATGAAATCACAGCTTGAAATGGAATGACAGAGAATCAATAACTTCTTGACCCACCTGTCTTTCATCCTGTGAAATGTTACTGTGCACATCACAGGCAGATCATCATTTCTGGTGACCAGGGCTCATGTTTCCAAAGAGAAACAGTGACACAAGATAACCAGGAAGAGTGCTTAGCTGACACACTGAGATTCTTTGTTTGGAACTTTGGAAAAGGGGAAGAGAAAAGCCTTAGGCAAATCACCGCTTCTGGGGCAGAATGAATTCAAAGAGTTGTTGCAAGGGTCATCTAGATAAATATGTAAAAGGCTTCTGAATATTGAAATGCTGTGTAAATCAATGGAAATGAGCATATGAAGTTCTCTTATGCCAATTCAGACTATTGGTCCATGTGGCCTAGTGTCTGACAGCTCTCCAGGTCTGATGGACACAATTCTGCTCCCTATGATCCTTTATTGGAGTTGCCAGGGATTGAGTATGTGAATTCTTTGTGCGCTCTATGACAAAGTACATCTCCTCTCCTTGATGTTCTGAAATTTCACCAGGTATGGTCCACAACCTTTCAAACAGAGCTGCATGATTATAAGGGCCAGAAACTTGTTTGAAGGAAGGAAGGAAGGAAGGAAGGAAGGAAGGAAGGAAGGAAGGAAGGAAGGAAACATACATACCCAGAAGCTGAATTCTGTGCCTGATATTGCCATTTCTACACAACTCTGATTCTCCTACTACGTTAAAATCATGGCTATAATATATTCACTTTTAATAAACACTAACAGCTGTCTGTATTGAACTGCAGCTTGTAGCCCCCTATGGTTTATCATTTGTGCAGCTGTGGATCATTATGTGCAAACCAATGTACAGAAAGTTTCCCCAAAAGCAACTTTCCAAATTAATAAAGTGCAAAGTACCCCCTCCTGTGGCCAAATATGAAGCCCAGGAATTGCCTTGGCAAATTGTATTCCAGGGGAAAATTGTATTCCAGGGAACTTGGGGGTCCTTGAAAGTTTATCAAAGTTCCTCAGTGATGTTATAACAGTATTCCTCAAAGACTCCTTGCTACCTCTGCCAATCTTTCTTGGCAATTTGCAGCAGAAGGAGAACATCACTTATGTTCTTTATTGACACTGATCAGCGGACCAGTAGCAAGGCACAATAGAACTGCCCAGATCCCCACATGAACAGAGCACATCAAAATCCTGCACAATACACCGGCAGGTGCTCAGGGATTCCTCAACTGGCAAATCAACATAGAAGGGTTTGGCACAGAGCAAGTTCCCTGAAAGCAAAAGCTTCAACAATCGCTGTCAATAGCAAGCCAGCTGCAGAGCCCCTAATAGGACATGCACACAAGAACTCTACAACCTTTGCTGATGGTACACTGTACTCCTCACATCAAAACTGGAAAAAAGTGTATTGAAAAGTGCAAAAGATCTCCAGAACTTGTTAGTGTATAGAAATGATGCCCAGGCTGATAGAAGGCCAAGAGTATAGGAGTGGGACCCTACAGGGACAATCCCCAGAAAGGCACTGCATGAATAAACATTTTGGACCATGAGCCATGTTAAAGAAGCTGCCTCTGAGTAACAGCTTTATTCTTTAAAAGAACCAAAGATCAACAAGCACAATGCTTACAGGATTAATTTTCCTCAGAGAGAGAAAGGCTCTTCGTTCACATACACCTACTCTATATATCAGGTGTGAGATACTTTTGGCCCTCCAGATGTTGCTGAACTACAACTTCCATCATCCCTGGCCATCAGGTATTCTCACTAGGGCTGATGGGAGCTGTAGTTCAGCAACTTCGTTCCACATGCCTGCCATACATGGAAGTCAGGTGGACCTATCTGTAAAAGGGCTGTCACTACTGAGAAAGTTCTACATCTTGTAACCATCTGCAAATGTTTCAGGAAGCAGAGGACACTTTACAGCAGGCCCTCTTCTGGGAATGCTAGAGGGAGGAGGCTGTCTGAAACCTGGAACTAGCCTACCTGGGCCCTATTTCTACAATCATTTACTCCTGCAACTCATCTCATCCTCAGATTGGTTACATTTTCAAGACTTGGGGGGGGGGGGTAAGTCAATAAAGGGTTTAAGGTCTCTCAATTCCACTTTCTTTCTTTTGAGATACAAGATTTCATGACAACTCCAATAATTATTTTTTTATGAATAAACTGAATGGCCCAACTGTTGTCCCTGGAATTCCTTGAACTTATCAAGGTTTTTTCCTGAAGCAACCACGTTTGCAACCTGATGGTGTTGACAAATACCTGAACCCTTCCCTAAATCAGTATAGGACTGAGTGGCCCAAGAGCATTAAACAGTGCTGTGGTTGTTTAACCCATTATCCAGCAACAAACCTAGGCTTAGAACTAAATGTAAACACAGCAAGAAACAGCAGATAATCCAAAATACATTAACTACCTGGGACCCAAATATCTAAAAGATACTTCCCAATATTATCTCAGGTCCTATTATCAGCAGGGGAGGCCCTGTTAATCGTGCCACTGATCTGAGACAGGGCCTTCTTGGTGACGGTTCCCTGTTTGTAGAATGCCCTCCCTGGTAAGGTACCTCAGTCTTCTTCATTAATTACTTTCACAAGGAAGTTAAACACCCAGGCATTTTAGAGTAAAAGAAGCAGATCCTGACAACCTTGAAAAGAAGAGTTGTGAGGATATGTGACTGTTTTTACATGTTTTTAGATCTTATTATTGCTTTAAATGGGTTTTTATTATATTTTAAATTGTCCTGTTCTACTGCTTGGCAGTTGACGACCCTGAGTTCCTGCGGGAAGAAGGGAAGATAGAATTTTTATTTTAAAAAATTAATAAAATAAAATTTCTATATGGTACACATTAGTAAATTCTGACTTGTCAACATGCACACCCAACTTTAAATATACACGTAAACATTTCACGGGCATATTTTTAAAAACAAAACAAAAAAGATAAAAAGAGTTAAGCATTGCTAACTTGCATTTGAAAATGTTCCAGATTCATTACTCCCCTCTCCTTGTTCTGATTCTTAAAAGTCTATTAAAAGAATTATCTGGAAATTAAAGTCACAAACCAATTCATTGCAGAAGAACTTCTGGCAAAAGCATTTTCATGTGTCTATTGCCTAAGAAACAACTTACACAGCAGTTTGACACACCATCCAACAACTTTCAGTGTCTTCTCAGCAACTCCCTAAAATTGCATAACACTAATAAATCAACAGATGCTATCTATCCTAAAGGTTGACACAGAGTTCTATCGCCTTCTCTTTCCTGCAAAGATTTTCACTATTTTTTAATACATTTTTATCTTTACCCCAATGTTCCATTTCCTTCCTCTGGTCCTTACAATTGCTGAAAACTCAGCTTTTTATCTTTAACTAGCCTCTTTTCCTGTTTTGCACAGTTACCGTACCTCCCTAGTCCAACAGCTGAAAAGATGACAAATGAAATTCTTTTAAAACAACATGCATGACTTTTACGTTGAATTTGAGTACATGATGTATCTGAAAAGTAAGTCTTAAGAATTCAAACACAACTCAGCAAAAGCTTTTCTGATTCAGAAGGCTTTTCAGGAACAAACAATTGATCTGCTTGTTTATATATTGAACGTTTGCTGCTGCTTTCGTATTTTATTGCTTAGAACTGGGGTGTGATGTGCTCCAACTGGTTTTACTGGATTTTTTAAATTGTAAGCCACTCAAGGATTTGGTTAAAACCAGAATGATAGAATGTGACATTTGGAGATTATTTAAAATACCACAGTCCCATTAATTAACCCATACATTATTTCAATGTATCCAGAATATAGCCTATGTTACACCAAATTCTGTTACTGCAGCAGAGTACGGTAACAATCAGGTCAGTTTCTAGGACAGAAGCTGCATCTTTGTCCCCACTAGAAATCTTCCCAAAGGGTTGATTCCAGATGAATTTGTCTGGATCTGGGGCAGGAAAGGCATCAACTTTAGACCTCTACTTAGCGAGTCACACCTGTAAGCAACTTCTGTACAACCAAGCTTACTTCTGATCTGCTCCTATGCTACAATAACTTGAAAAGAAAACACAACAAGTCCCTACTTCCTCTCTTTTTTCTGGTGTAGAAAAGAGATGTAACACTTTCTACAAGCAGGACTCGCATTCTGCACCCATCCACAAAAGAAACCAAGGCTGCCTTTTCCCTTCAAGAAATGGCCACATGCAAACTCCCCAGAAGCACCTCTGGTTTTCAAGTCTGTGTTAAGGCTGTACTGAATATACATCAGCTACAGGTTTTCTGCAACAAAATGTACTAACAAAACAGAGGAAAGTGGGAGGGGGGAATGAGCTACCGTACTTGGAAAGAACGGGGGTGGGAATCCATTTATTCATTAACACTGCTTTCAAAGCTACCTCTTAACAGACAGCAATGTAGGCCCTTTATTTTAGGTGCCAAGTAATCACAGATGCAGAGATGCTAGCTCTTCTGAATCAGGTGAAGCACTTTTGCAGCCTTGCATAGATTACTCTTAATTTATGAAGAAATAATCATGTTGGACATGATTGTACATTAGAAATTGCTAGAGATGCATGCTTAGGGAAAATTCACACGTAGCCTTGGTTTCATGATCCAAGTGCCACTAACTTAGAGGTGCTTTACTCATTTATTCAACCTGTTTGTATGTGCTGGCTTGTATAAAGCAATGCTACTGTGGTTAAGAGAAACTCTTGTACCAGCATGCTCTAGGCCTCAGAAGCTTGCAATGCAGCGAGAAACAAATGAGAAGCCTTAACTCCCAAGTGTCGAAGAAACCAAGGCGGCAGGGAGGGGGGCAGCAGTCCTCTTTCAATTCCCTGCTGCTAACAACAGTCCAACAGGCAGGCAGAGCTAATCTCAACTATGCCTGGGACTGTAAGGAAAAATGAGCACCCTGGGTACATTTCGTCTAGTTGCCTGGCAGAGAAATTAGAATTTTATTGTTAGTGCACTGCTTTCTTTGCAAGACTTGATCAAAAACCTCAGAATCAGAAATAATATTTTATATTGTATATCTTAAAAAAAACAATTTAAAAGGTGTGTTGCGACCATGATTTGTCACCCTGGATTTTATTCTACTACTGTACATTTAGACTTTCCTCCCTGTTTGATGGGGGAACTGATCCAGAGAATTAATGCTCGCACCATTTCATCTCTGTGCTTTATGAATTAGCATCTGTTGCCAACCTCAGGTTTGCTCCAAGCCAGCAGAGTCAAAGGATCCCAAGTACTGCATTGAATCTATAGCTTGTTGGTTAACTAGGTCACCCTTTTGCAAAGCTGCTAGCCAGTCCTTTATGCAAGCACTGCGGGCACTGGGCCAAATCTCTGTCCTCAGTTACACGTGTGAAACCCACCGTGACAAGCAAGATTGTTCAGAGTCCAACACAGACACATGGTGGAATCTGGTCTATTATTTTCCTTGTGTCTCATCAAATGTTGGGTGCCAACATACTATACAAAGGGAGAGAGGCCACAGTGGGTCAAACACAAGTGCTTCCCATGGGCTTTTATCTATGTCTGTTCTGTTGCCTATAACACTGGAAATCGAGGGTTGCTTTAACCAGAAATGGCATGTACCTTGGTAGCGTGGACATGTACCAAAATGACATTTCCTTTTGAGAAAATGGGTTTTGCCACAAATACAGGTTCTCACTGGTGGTCAAGTTCAGGGCCAGGTGTCCCCCGTCCCCCCCTGCTCCAGTTCAAAGGAGCTAGCAAGACATTTCTGACTTTTCCTACATGTGCACTACAGCTGTGTGTCCTGCCTTTGGCAGAGGTGCAAACTGTTCATCCCCACCCTCTGCTGAGGAGTGGTAGTCCACTAATCTCCTACCTAATGTGAGTCACACCAGCAGCATTATTTTTGTTATGAGAAAGCAAGAGGAGAAAGGGTAAAGGTAGAAACACGTGCAGTTAAAAACAAAACAAAATACAGGAGTGGGTCCCATGTGCCAAGCTGCGGTTAATGATGAGTTCAAGGTCTAAAAAGGTTGAAACAGGTCTTAGAGAGGCTGATGTAATCTTATCGTTAGGCGAAAGGTTCACTTTGGACTTGGGATGACCTTCTGGGCCTCTTCACCCTATCTATTTCAAACACTTCATCAAGTTTTGGTTTCATGCATCTCAATTGACCAAACTTCCACCATTTCCCAAGAGCCATTTCCATTTCTACAGTGTTTCCCCCGAACATCCAACCAGAGAGTCTCTTTACTCAGTTTCATCTTATTGTGTCCTGCTACCAGCTTATTAGAATTCCTTCAAATCTGCTCTATGAGAAAGCAAAGAGGAGAGATGCAGGGCACATGCACTTTCAAAGGGTTGAGTGCAAAGTCAGCTCCAGAAAAGGAATCTCAATCTGGTATTGAAGAGAAGGAAGTAGAAGTAGATGGGTGGCAGAAGCAGGGATGGATGAAACCACAGGAAAGGTACTTGAAAAGCCAGAATGATCAGTAGAAAAAATGCAATACAAGTAAGAATAATGGGGGGATGTTGGTGAAACACACACACAGGGATCCTGGTGAAACATGAACTGAAGGAGGGCCAAACCAATATAACAGACTAGCTATAGCTGTATCCAGATAACTTTCAAAAAGCCGATAATATATAAACTGGGCAAGTATTTCTATTTTAAC
Organism: Zootoca vivipara; assembly: GCF_965207765.1. Taxonomy (NCBI): domain Eukaryota; kingdom Metazoa; phylum Chordata; class Lepidosauria; order Squamata; family Lacertidae; genus Zootoca; species Zootoca vivipara. The sequence continues at coordinate 60,510,483 of NC_142589.1, read as the reverse complement.
AGCTTCTGTCATGCTAATTTCTGGTTAAATAGGTTTAGCAGGCTTTTGTTGTGTTTCAAAAGCCTGCAAAGCGTGTTTCACTAGGAACAAATAACAGAATTTAAAAAGACATGTGTGCATCATAAGCTCTACTATATTACCTGAAAAACTGTTATTTGTACACAAGACAGCATGAGATAACAAAGAATTGACAAAAATACAAAAATGAGCAGCAACGTTGAAGGGGCTCACCAACCAAAAGTGAGAAGGGATTAGTTCATATTGTGTATTAATATGGTACATTAAGTTTTGAAATGAGAGTAGGAGAACAAAAGAAGCAAAATATGAGAGTGTGCATTTTTGTGTACCATACCCATATATGATACACAATGCATTGTGTAACATATGGGAATTATATTTATTTCTTCTTTATATGTCATACTTCTAGTGCTTACACATCACTCAGCTTCAACAGCATGCTTAAAAAAATATTTATGCAACATCTGCATCCTTTATCACACATACACAAACAACCTGTACACTACTGTAGTCAATTCCTAGAAACAAAATATATTATTGTACAAAGGTTTGACTTGAGGTTGCTGTTTGTGTGTTTAATATTATGTATATATAACATTGTATCATGAAAAAGGATGTGTAATGGAAAACACTTGGGTAATGAATGCTGGGATGGTGGGGGGAGATAAGGGGAAGTAAAGAAAGTAATTAAGTCTGTAGTATCCTAAACACACTTAATGGAGTCCAAGCTTTATTAAATAGTGTGGCACTTACTTCTAAATAAGCATGCATAAGGGCTGGTACTGCAGGGCTACACTCTTATGCAGGGTTACAGGGAGAAAATCCCAGAGTGGTGGGGCTTACATGTGAGTAAACAACATGCATAGAAGCAGCTAAAAGGGAGCATGAAGAAGCAGCAAATTGAGAAGGCATGAAAGAGTAACTGAAAATGCCATTGAGAGCAAAAATAGAAGGTAAGTCAGAAAAAGAGAAAGAGTGGTTAAGCGGAAACATGAGGGGTGAGGAATGAAGGGTAGTGTGAGAAAGGAATAAGGCAGTCAAGAAATGCTGAGTGCAAGGAAGGAATTGGGAACATGGAAAAGGTGAGTGGACAACAGGAGCATGCCTCCCCTTCATGGATCAATGCCTTGTCGTGGCGAAGGGGCTTGAATAACTCAGAGAAGCTATGAGCTATGCCATGCAGGGCCACCCAAGATGGACAGGTCATAGTGGAGAGTTTTGACTAAACGTGATCCACCTGGAGAAGGAACTGGCAAGCCACTCCAGTATCCCTGCCAAGAAAACTCCATGGACAAAGACAACAGGCATATAAAAGTTATGACGCTGGAAGATGAGCCCCTCAGGTCGGAAGGCGTCCAACATGCTACTGAGGAAGAGCGGAGGACAAGTACAAGTAGATTCAGAGCTGATGAAGCGGCTGGGCCAAAGCCGAAAGGACGCTCAGTTGCGGATATGCCTGGAAGCGAAAGGAAAGTCCGATGCTGTAAAGAAAAATATTGCATAGGAACCTGGAATGTAAGAACCATGAGTGGAGGTAAGCTGGATGTGGTCAAAAATGAGATGACAAGAATAAATATCGACATCCTGGGCATCAGTGAACTAAAATGGAAGGGAATGGGCGAATTCAGTTCGGGTGACTATCATATCTACTACTGTGGGCAAGAATCCTGTAGCAGAAATGGAGTGGCCCTCATAGTCAACAAAAGAGTGGCAAAAGCTGTAATGGGATGCAATCTCAAAAATGACAGAATGATCTCGATACGAATCCAAGGCAGACCTTTTAACATCACAGTAATCCAAGTTTATGCACCAACTACCGGTGCTGAAGAAAGTGAAATTGACCAATTCTATGAAGACCTACAGCAACTTCTAGAAATGACACCAAAGAAGGATGTTCTTCTCATTACAGGGGATTGGAATGCTAAAGTAGGGAATCAAGAGATAAAAGGAACAACTGGCAAGTTTGGCCTTGGAGTTCAAAATGAAGCAGGGCAAAGGCTAATAGAGTTCTGTCAAGAGAACAAGCTGGTCATCACAAACACTCTCTTCCAACAACACAAGAGACGACTCTACACATGGATATCACCAAATGGGCAGCATCGAAATCAGATTGATTATATTCTCTGCAGCCAAAGATGGAGAAGCTCTATACAGTCAGCAAAAACAAGACCTGGAGCTGACTGTAACTCAGATCATCAGCTTCTTATAGCAAAATTCCAGCTTAAACTGAAGAAAGTAGGAAAAACCACTGGGCCAGTAAGATACAATCTGAATCAAATCCCTTATGAATACACAGTGGAAGTGAGGAACAGGTTTAAGGATTTAGATTTGGTGGACAGAGTGCCTGAAGAACTATGGATGGAGGCTCGTAACATTATACAGGAGGCAGCAACGAAAACCATCCCAAGGAAAAGGAAATGCAAGAAAGCAAAATGGCTATCCAACGAGGCCTTACAAATAGCGGAGGAGAGGAGGCAAGCAAAATGCAAGGGAGATAGGGAAAGATACAGGAAACTGAATGCAGATTTCCAAAAAACAGCAAGGAGAGACAAGAGGGTCTTCTTAAATGGGCAATGCAAAGAAATAGAGGAAAACAATAGAATGGGGAAAACCAGAGATCTGTTCAAGAAAATTGGAGATATGAAAGGAACATTTCGTACAAAGATTACCATAATCAAGGACAAAAGTGGTAAGGACCTAACAGAAGCAGAAGACATCAAGAAGAGGTGGCAAGAATACACAGAGGAATTATACCAGAAAGATATGGAGGTCTCGTACACCCCAGGTAGTGTGGTTGCTGACCTTGAGCCAGACATCTTGGAGAGTGAAGTCAAATGGGCCTTAGAAAGCACTGCTAATAACAAGGCCAGTGGAAGTGATGATATTCCAGCTGAACTATTTAAAATTTTAAAAGATGATGCTGTTAAGGTGCTACACCCAATATGCCAGCAAGTTTGGAAAACTCAGCAATGGCCAGAGGATTGGAGAAGATCAGTCTACATCCCAATTCCAAAGAAGGGCAGTGCCAAAGAATGCTCCAACTACCGCACAATTGCGCTCATTTCACACGCTAGCAAGGTTATGCTTAAAATTCTACAAGGCAGGCTTAGGCAGTATGTGGACCGAGAACTCCCAGAAGTGCAAGCTGGATTTCGAAAGGGCAGAGGAACCAGAGACCAAATAGCAAACATACGCTGGATTATGGAGAAAGCTAGAGAGTTCCAGAAAAACGTCTACTTCTGCTTCATTGACTATGCAAAAGCCTTTGACTGTGTCGACCACAGCAAACTATGGCAAGTTCTTAAAGAAATGGGAGTGCCTGATCACCTCATCTGTCTCCTGAGAAATCTCTATGTGGGACAAGAAGCTACAGTTAGAACTGGATATGGAACAACTGATTGGTTCAAAATTGGGAAAGGAGTACGACAAGGTTGTATATTGTCTCCCTGCTTATTTAACTTATATGCAGAATTCATCATGCGAAAGGCTGGACTAGATGAATCCCAAGCCGGAATTAAGATTGCCGGAAGAAATATCAACAACCTCAGATATGCAGATGACACAACCTTGATGGCAGAAAGCGAGGAGGAATTAAAGAACCTTTTAATGAGGGTGAAAGAGGAGAGCGCAAAATATGGTCTGAAGCTCAACATCAAAAAAACCAAGATCATGGCAACTGGTCCCATCACCTCCTGGCAAATAGAAGGGGAAGAAATGGAGGCAGTGAGAGATTTTACTTTCTTGGGCTCCTTGATCACTGCAGATGGTGACAGCAGTCACGAAATTAAAAGACGCCTGCTTCTTGGGAGAAAAGCAATGACAAACCTAGACAGTATCTTAAAAAGCAGAGACATCACTTTGCCGACAAAGGTCCGTATAGTTAAAGCTATGGTTTTCCCAGTAGTGATGTATGGAAGTGAGAGCTGGACCATAAAGAAGGCTGATCGTCGAAGAATTGATGCTTTTGAATTATGGTGCTGGAGGAGACTCTTGAGAGTCCCATGGACTGCTAGAAGATCAAACCTATCCATTCTTAAGGAAATCAGCCCTGAGTGCTCCCTGGAAGGACAGATCGTGAAGCTGAGGCTCCAATACTTTGGCCACCTCATGAGAAGAGAAGAATCCTTGGAAAAGACCCTGATGTTGGGAAAGATTGAGGGCACTAGGAGAAGGGGACGACAGAGGACAAGATGGTTGGACAGTGTTCTCGAAGCTACGAACATGAGTTTGACCAAACTGCGGGAGGCAGTGCAAGACAGGAGTGCCTGGCGTGCTATGGTCCATGGGGTCACGAAGAGTCGGACACGACTAAACGACTAAACAACAACAAAACAGAAGCCTAAAGGGGCAATGGAGTGAAAGGGAAGGGGATGATGATGATGATGATGATGATGATGATGATGATGATAAAAGCACAATACTCAAGATAAGATGCAGATGCTTACACGCCTTTTGCAAGGCACTTCACAATTTTAACAGCTATGCATTACAACCCCATGTTGCACACACTCTCTAGAACCTGTAGTCTTCAACATGTTTTAAATCACATACATCACAGAAACACACTGCACAGAGCTTCAGGGATTCCCAGCTCTTCAGCATACATCTTCATGGTTGAAAAACCAATGTGTGTCCCCACTTCAAAGATGATGGCATTAGCGGGCCAACAGACACAACACAGGTCTGCAGCACATTACCTGTTAAAGTCACATCTGAAGTTCTCCCAAGTTATATGCTTTACAGCACAATATGCTTTACATGCATCCCTCCAAGTTTTAATGGGGCTTACTTACTCCCAGATAAGTGGATTTAAGACTGCAGTCTCAAGCTGGTATGTTGTTCCCACCCTTTCAACACATGCTTATGAGGCAAAGTGAGGAACTCTAATCCATGTAAACTATTGTGAAGACAGAGCAACTAAATTCCAGATTAATTCTGAATGCATTCAAAAGATGAGATGGAGGTGTGGGGACAGAGGGGAGCTGTGAGAGGTAACCAAAGGGGTTAAGGAAGAGGACACTACACAGTACTAAATGAAGGTGGAATGTATTTGAGCCAGGGTTCAGCCCTGCAACCTATTTCCAGTGTGCAAAAGGTGCAGCCCTGATGGAAAACCATACCTCTGAACATAGTCATCCCTGTCTATAGCAAGGGTAGCCAACATGGTGCCCTCAAGGTGTGGACTTCAATTCCCATCTGCTTCAGCCAGCATGACCAATGGTCAGGGATGATGGGAGTTGTATCTTGACAGCCCCATATCGACTACCCTCATCTATGACACATTTTACAGCACTGGTCTTCAACTGGTGGGTCACTGCCCTGTCCAAGGGGGGGTCGCAAGGGGAGCAGTACCACCATAATTATATATGGGGAAAGATTAAGAAATGGGTCCCCATGTGCATGCTTGGGTGAAAAGTGGGTCCTGGGTCTGAAAAGGTTGAAGATACCTGATATAGAGCATGTAGGCTCTTTGGGGCAGGAATCTGTCATTTCTCAGGCACTCTACAGAAAGGACCGTTCCCATTGATAGCATCTTAATTAATGAAGTAGTCAACGGAAATTAAATACTGAAGGTGGCAAAACCTGAGGAAAGGCTTGGGAGGGAAAAGATGCCAAGAGAAAGAGTGTGTTTGTGTGTGGAGAGCAGGGAGATGGATAAGTGCCTCCTCACTCACCTCCTTGAGCTTCAGGCGCCGGAGTCGGTTCTCGGGGTCCTCGGTGCCGCCTTTCCTCCTTCCCAGCACCGGGTGGCGGAGGCTGCGTCGGAAGACCTCGTAGTCGAAGCGAAACGGGGCTCTCGTCTGCCGGAGCGGGGCCGCGCTGCCGGGGCCGCTTACCGATCCCGCCGCCTTCTTCTCCCCGGGCGGCCCCTGGCGGTGGAGCAGGCTGAAGCGCTCTCGGCGGGAGGAAGTGGCGGCGGCTGTTTCCATCACCACCGCCGCCTGCGCGGGGGGGAGTTTGGGGTCCCTGAGGCGACGAGGCGGCTGCGGGGCGGCGGCTGCGTCGGGCGGGCTGGAACCGGCATGGCGGCGACCAGGGTCGGCCCCGGGCGGCGGTGGCGGTGGCGACGTGAGGCTGCGGAGCCCGTCCAGGTCCCCGCCCGCGTCACCGGCGCCCCCTCGGCGGGGCAAGAAGAGGCGCTTGAAGCGGGAAGAGTCCGGCAGCAGGAAGAGGGCCCCGAAGCAGAGCGTGAGCAGGCCCGAGAGGAAGAGCAGGAAGAGGAACTTCTGCGGCAACCGCAGACCCAGCGCCGACGGCGGCCAGCCCGGCATACCCGGCAGCTTCCGCAGCAGCAGCATGGGCGCTCCGTAAGGCCCGGCACCAGCGGCGGCGAAGCCACCCCGGATCGAAGCCACCGGACACGGCGCGAGGAGGCTGAGAAGGCGGCGGCAGCGGCAGCAACCCCAGCGGGTCTTCAGACAGGCGACCCGAGCAACCTGCCGGACGGGATCAAAGGGCGGGTGGTTGGGATCAGCTGTCTCAAGAGGAGAGGAGAGAGCTATATGCTTAATAAAAATGCGCGCCCTGCTCCGTTGAGTGGATCCATCCACAGACTTTAAAAATAAAAATCCCGGTTATAATAATGATGATGATGGGTGGTGGTGTAGGAGTGTGAAAATGCGCGCTTCTCCCGAGCTAGAGTTAAAAATTGGCTTTCTTCGAGAAAGGACACGTGTCTCAGTCTAGACTAGACACCCCAGGAACAGAGACAGAGCGGGGCCCACCCGGGCGCGCTTCTTGTCCCTGGGAGAAGTTGCAGCAGCTGCTCCGGTTTGCTCTTCCAGCTGGGCAAGAAGTTGAGGAGTTGCTTGACGAGATGCTCAGCGGAGACACGCAGGGAGAGATAAGCAGCCTCCTCTTCCTGCCTGCCCTCCTGCCGCCTCTTCGCGCACACGCTTGTAAGAGGAGTTTCCCCTTCTGGCACTGAGGCTACGGCCGAGGCATCGCTGCCTCCTTAGGGGTCCTGAGACAGCAGATGGGAGGCAGCCCTGGCCAGACAGAAAGGGAGGGGGGTATCTGGAGGATCTTTATTTTTCTTTCCCTTTACTTCGTCCACGCCTTGCTCCTACTCCCTCCTTGCGTACTGCTGCTACTATTAAGCACCAGGGGTGCTGTTCTCTGTCTGGTTCAGGGGCAGATCCGGATGGGTGATGGGTTCATGATGCAGCATTTCTGCAAGGGAAAGGAGCAGGAGCTTGGCGCGCTCTGCACAAGGGAGCTGTTGCGCACGCGGGGCGCGATCGGCTTGTCCCAAGCGCGGCGTTGTATGCAAGCCCCCCTCCGTCCTTCTCCTCTCTCCATCCACTTCAGTCTGGCCTCTCTCGCTCGCTCTTTTCCCGGACGGACTCACCATCAGCTTTCGTCTGTTGCAAGCCGCATCCTCGAGGCTTCCCAGATCGGGTTCTTCTGGCAATAATCGGCCGGCTGTTTAGGGAAAAGCCGAACGTTCATCTCCTCCTCCTCCTCCTCCCTCCAAAAAGAAAAAAGAAAAGGGGAGGATCTACAGGGCCAGAGGAGGGGTTTGGATGGGGCGGAGGGAATAAAAGAAAAAAAGGGGGAATCAAACTATCGCTAATATCCCTCTTGTTCGTCTCTAGGCAAGGCTTCGTGGGAATCTCCTCCCTAGCTTGCAAGCAAATGCACCTAATGCAGAGTAATTTCTTTTTTTAAGAAAACATCGTCGGGTAGCTGTTTGCTTTCTTTCTTCTCGTTTTATGACCATCTGGCAAACTGCATCCCGACTTTCGTGGCTCCTCCTTCCTTCTCCTCCCCAGAGAAGAAACGATTCACAACTTTTTCTTCCTTGTTCATTGGATGGAAGCAACTGTCTCTTTAAAAAAAAAAGCCTCGAGAGAATACACTAGAGATCCACAGCTCTAATCGGAGATCCACACTTCGGTTTGAGAAAGCGAGAGGATGGGAGGGAAATTGTGCATTTCATTATTGGGCTGGGCGGACAGTTAGCTGCCTGAGCTCCCAGCCCCAATCTCTCTCTTTGCCCTTCAGGCACTGAAGTCTCTGAAATCGCTGCCTCCCTTCTGGTCTTGCTATTGTCTGTGCACAGATGTTGGGAAAGCGGAGAGAAAAGGCTGCTTCTGCCTTTGCTCGCTTCTTACTGCCAATGGGTCTAAGTGCCCACTAAATAAGGCTGATGCCAGGCGAGCTCCCCAGAGGCAGCGGGCCTCTCTCGCGCTGCCCATCCAAGAATTACAGGTTCTGTGCCTCCCTCCTCCTAATTGCACCAGGCTCATCAAACGCAATTACAGCCCTGCCGAAGCGGCTGCCAGCTCGCATCTTTCCTGGAGATCCAAACAGCGCTGCTGGCCAGCCTTGGACTGCACTTACAGCTGCCCCCTCCGCAGCTCGGCTCTTACTGCGACAGCAGCAGCTCCTGCTCCAGCCGGCCCCGCCTCCGCGCGTGGGCCCCGCCTGGCTCGCCCACCCTCCCCCTCGCAGGCCACGCCCCCTCCCAGCGGTTGATGTTCCACTCGAGAGGAAGAGAGAACGCGCGCGTCGCCGCCGCTGCCTAGTTTTGGCACGCGCTTCTCCCCCGTCTTCCCGCCTCCCCTCACACTATTGGACCGCTATGTGTGGCTACTCCCCTACTGATTGGCGCACCAGGACTATCGCTCAAGCACGAGCTCCCTCTCGTTATTGTTTACCACAGGGGCCGGCTGGAGCTTCTCCGACTCGTACGTTATTGGTTGGCAAGCTATTTCCGTTCTGATTGGCTTGAGATGCTTCAGATCGTTGGAGAGGGCGGCGGAGCGTTACGCGGGGGTGGGAGCGGGTGGGAGTCTTGTGAAGGAGGCAGACACGTGTTGGGGCGTGCCATTTTTTTTCTCATGTAAGAGCCGCCTTTCTAATAAACAGCAGAGTCTGGTTTCGCCTTAAAGGCTGACACATGTCCTATGGGATACGATTTCCAGAACTAACCCTAACCCTAAGCCTAACTGTTAGTCCATTTCCTCCTAGTCCACAATGGCTAATTATGTCGCAATGCATTTTCTCGGAAACGTCTGTAATAAAATGGTTTGGATTAAAAATCAATTTCTCAATATGCCGCGCTAGCAACGCCAGTTTGAGGCTAGCTGGGGTTTGTTGCACTATTTGCAGATCAGTTTTGTGATTCTGCTGAAGCGTTCTTATATTAATGGTAAAAAATTCCCACATAGAACCAATTGGGTTGTGCATGATTTGGTTTTGGAGGGTCACAGAAAAAGATGTGAAAACCTGCAGGTGCTGTCAACTGTTTATTAGGGGACTGAAATAGGGATAGCCAACGTTGGGCCCTCCAGATCTTGTGGGTCTACAACTCAGACATCATGACCTGCTCCAAGGGAGACTGTCCCCTCCTCCCCTACAGGGTGAAGAGGGGGGGGGAGGCAGCCAGCCACCGACAAACATCAGGGTCTGCTCCTGCGGGACTGCCCCTCCCCTAACTTTAAATGTTATATCATTTGTTTTAGTCCTCTAAAATTTTAAACGGCCTCGCCCCTGCTTTACATACTTCAAACTGTCTGCTCTTTTTAAGGAAGATGTTTCATCCGTATATCTACATGGCATTTCTTTGTCTGGAATAGGGTAAACTTTCTAACAGAATTTGGGCAGACATTCCCTCAAATACACTATTATAGGTACAATGCTGCTGCTTCCATTGCATTTTCTCATCCATGTTTGGGGAGGGGATGTCATTCAAAGCTTTGGGTTGCACTGCCATCAATATGTTGATGACATACACAAACATGTGACACCACTTTTGCACCACTTGCCTTGGCTACCAGACCATTTAAAAGTGCTGGTACTAACCTCTCAGACCCTAAACATTTTTGGACAGAACTACCTATAAAACTGTTTGCACCCATATTACCCTGTCCGATGGTCTAAGACAGGGGTCTCCAAACTAAGGCCCGGGGGCCAGATGCGGCCCAATCGCCTTCTCAATCCGGCCCGCGGATGGTCTGGGAATCAGCATGTTTTTTACATGAGTAGAATGTGTCATTTTATTTAAAATGCATCTCTGGGTTATTTGTGAGGTCTGCCTGGTGTTTTTACAAGAGTAGAATGTATCCTTTTATTCAAAATGCATCTCTGGGTTATTTGTGGGGCATAGGAATTCGGTCAACCCCTCCCCCCAAATATAGTCCGGCCCCCCACAAGGTCTGAGGGACAGTGGACCGGCCCCCTGCTGAAAAAGTTTGCTGACCCCTGGTCTAAGATCTGCATCTGAGGTCCAGCTTACATGTTCTCAGGTGAAATTGATTAGGTTGGTGAGCCCACAATACAGGGCCTTTTTGGTGGTAGTCACAGGGTTGTGGAACTCATTTCCAGTTAACATTCATTTGGCTCCTTCAGCTCTGGCATTTAAAAAGATCTTAAAACTTATCCTTTTTAATATTGCCTTTGCTTAGGAAAATTTTGGTAATCAAATCCAGTATCTGTTATGCATCTATATGACTAAATCTGCTCAGTGCTTCATAGTCTCCCGGAGCTTCTGCTGTTCTATTTTTCACCATACATCATTTTGTGAGGGGCTGGACCTGAAAAGTGACTAATACAGAAATGGGATAAAATAAGCAAACATGATGGTCTTCAGCTGGTGGATCGGGACCCAGTATTGATCTAAGAAGCTGCGACAGCAGAGGCATCCTCAGTGCATGTTTGGACTAAAGGCTGGTCCCAGATCTGAAAAGGTTGACAACTACTAATTCTAACAATGGAATATTTTATATTTACAGCCTGCTTTTACTCTGAGGAGTTCAAACCTCAGAGCAACTTGTAGCTTGACAACCTTGTGAGACAGGCAGAGAAAGAGTTAAGACCAACTGCAGGTTTGAAGGACAACTTTGGCAAAGTGTTCTCTCCTGGGCTCCCTACATCAATGGGCCCCTCCCAGCAGGCTTATTAGGTGGTGGCAGCAGTATGATCTACAACAGAAAACCCAGAACTGCCTGTCACTTTAATTTCTTCCTGTGCCCAGAGGTACTGTGGAAATTGAAATGGGAGGCATTAGGCAACTTCCAAATCCAGCTTCCCAACACAGGGAGCCTGAGCCAACACCTGTGGTGGAAATTGCCAGAGTCCTGGAGCATTTAAGGATGTTTGGTGCTGATGCCAGCCTGGGGAAGAGTTATTTTTCTATAATACAGTGGTACCCTGGTTTAAGAACAGCTTAGTTTATGAACAACTTAGATTAAGAACGCTGCAAACCTGGAAGTAGGTGTTTTGGTTGGTGAACTTTGCCTTAGAATAAGAACATGTTTCACTTCCTGTTGAGTTTGTTCCATTTGTAAATTGAGTCCCCTGCTGCTATGGAAAAGCATGCCTTGGTTTAAGAACGCTTTGGTTTAAGAACGGACTTCCGGAACGGATTAAGTTCATAAACCAAGGTACCATTGTACACCCATTCTCCTACAGTCCAGACAATCTTTCTTTTGAGCATTCATCCTGATTTGCTTGCACAAAGCTTATGCAGAGGTAAGATTATACCCTGCCTTTACTGAGCATTCATTCTGATTTGCATACAGGGAGTTTATATTACAATGAGCACTCAACCCACATTTATCCTGATTTGCTTGTAGGGTGTTCATACATTGTGTTATTCATTCATTCATTCATTCATTCATTCATTTATTCATTCCACACTTTCCAATGCATTTCTCCATCACTTTCCTAACTGCAAATAATTTGTTTGTTTGTTTTTTAACTGGATTGCTTCTGTTAGGGCAACAGAGCACTTTAATCCACTTTAATCACGCAAACCTAAATTTCCTGGCATGCACTTGAATCCATCCTGCAAAATATTAACATTCAGGAGGTGCCCCCAGTGAACTCTGTAATTGAGCTGGAATTATCAGGATTTTCCCACTGGAACCTAGTAATGCTGGATATTTAAGGCAAAAATAAGATACATGCAAACTATCTGATTCTCAAGCTAAAACAATCACATACTGCAACTTATAATTTGTTTTTAGAGCTGAAGAAGAACAAAACACACTTGAGTCCATAAATGGAAGAGCAGAGTGACTCCATGAAAAATGAAGGGAGATGTACACAAGAGAAGCTGCACATACAATGAAGATGTCTAAAGGATGTAAAAAATAAGATATTCCATTTTTAAGGTAGATCACTGGCCTCAAGGATAAACACACAATTACCGGTACATTCAAGCAAATTAGAATGGGGAGTTATAACACAGAAAACCAATCCTCCCCCTCTATTGTTGTAATTCAATCAAAGCTGGATCTATGAAAAACTGATAAGATAAACTGGAAAGGACAGTTAGAAGGCCAAGGTGCAATTACAGAGAGAGTGGAATCTTCTTGTATTATGAGGTCTATTTTTAGCAGGACCGGAAGAAATAATTTCAAAGAAAGTAGTTTTTATAGCCATAAGAAAAACTGAATTTAATATCTACTGTTATAGGGAAAAGCCAGGAGAGGGAAGAAGACATGCAATTGTTATGGACAGAACTGGAGGCAAAAAACAACAACAACAACCTTTGACAGGGTAATTAAGTTTATTTGTAAATCCTCCACCTTGTCTTGCAAAGGCAGGCCTGGTCCTTCAGGCGAAGACACTTCCATCTCCTCTGCAGTAGCCGTTCAAGTCCATGCCATGTGAATATCTGGCATATAGCGAGGTAATGAGAAGCATGAAATTGTGCCTTCTGGATGCACACATATGGGACAAAAATGTCTGTAGTCGTTCCAGGCAGTCTTATCCGCTTGGCACATGTGATCGTGAGAGGCTGCCCCATAATCCTGAAGGATCTGGATGGATTCTATTGGATGTTTCTACTAATGCTTATACATTTTGTGATAGAGCGCAGTGTTAAGGAGATTGGGGGAGGGGCTAAACAAGTTAGTGTAATTTGACACAAAAGATTTTTGGGTATATAATATGTTTGATCATTTACATACATTTATATAATGTTATTAATGAAGAAAATACATTTGTCATCTATTTGCTACTATTCACAATCTTGTATTTTTATGAGAAAACATAATCAGGTAGCCCCATCCATAGGTTACAGACAATGCTGTTCCTACTCAGAGTAGACCTACTGAAGTGGTATTTATTTATACCTTACATTTTCCCTATGAATAATAGGCTCATTAATTTCAATGTGTCTACTCTGAGTAGACCTAAGGTGGCTACAACTCCATCCTTGAAGACCTAGACTTTTTACTGTATTATAAATTATTGTTATTTTATTATCAATCACCTTTTATCAGGATATCAAAATAACGAACAGATCCCAGGTTCACAGACAGCAATGTATTTTAAATAGACATTTAAATAAATTTGTATTCTTGCAAATCAACTTTATTTTTAAGCATTTGTTTTGTTGCACAGAACAGCTTGAATTCTAAGTGAAATCTAGGGATCTGTTGCTGAGACCTTAGAATTTCAATTTCATTTTCTTCTTATAAAGAAAGAGATAGGAGCTCATACAGTCTCTATCACCGCCCCCACCCGGCTTCTCTTTCTTCACATATTTATTAGTTCAGCAGGCCAGAACCAGATTTGCAGTTAGCTTAAAACACACACACACACACACACCACCTTGTCACTTCTCTTAGCTGGGAATTCTGCAGAAATTAGACAAAGAGCTTTGCTGTTGTTGTATTTTATTTATTTTGGCGACAAGCTGAAGATGACTTAAATATGATAAAAGGGTTAAATGGCTCAGCACAGTACAGTATCTCTTCTCCCTCTATCCACAGAAATCAAACACCAACCAGCCAAAAAATGTAGAAGAACTAAGAGGTGTCTGGGGAAAGTTACATCCAGGCAACCAATGAAACAGTTTTCTTTCTCCTTTATAGCTCTGCAATAAAGAGCATTTGGGAAGGATCTTTGCAGCTGACTCAGATGCACCTCAGAAGGCTAGATACCTCAGTTTATCGGTTTCCACTGTGGAAACAATCTAGTCTCCATTTTTTGAGGGGTCCAGGGGCAGCCATTTTGGCACTTGAGGCAAAACGCTCTGCACAATGCAGGGGAGACATGAGGCTCTGAAATGGCTTCCCCTTGCCCTTGCAGAGTCTCCCGCACCCAGCAGTGAGGCTTTTGCAGGGGCTTTTCTTTAAGGATCTAAGACTATACGCCTTCAAATAAGAACACAAGCTACAGTTCTTAAGAGTGGTTTAACAGTCAATCCCTCTTCCTGGGGAAATGGTAGTTCTGTGAGGGGAACGGGGGTCTCCTAACATCTCCTAGCACCTTTAATAAACAGTTTCCAAGAACCTTTGTGGAGAAATCATACCTTTTTAAAGTAATAGGTATATGAGTGCTTGAAATACAGTATACACATGCAACCAAATACATGTTTTAATAAACAACACCACAGACATTTTGCAGTTAAAAAACAGACAGGGAAATGCAATGAAAAATGTGAGGTGATTGATTAATTGGGAGATGTGTAAACACCATGCAAACAGATCAAGATGAATGCTCATTGTCTAACCTCCCCACAAACAAATCAGAACAAATGCTCACTAAATACTGGACATAGTCAAATCTCTAGGTAAGCTTTGTGCAAGCAAATCAGGAGGAATGCTCAACAAACAGATTGTCCAGAGGGGCCCTTTGTCTTTATCTCCTGTTCTGCTGCCCAGTAGTGAAAAAGCAAGGTGAGCTGTGTTTTAAAATAATACCAGTATTTTCTTTATCACTACAGTCCCTGGGCCTCCCAGCTAAAGCTGTCCTCTTTGGTGGCAACCCATTTTTCCCCTCTCCTCTTTCCCCGCTGGAGTGGTTAAGAGAACATTACATCGCCTTGCAGGGGCCATAATGAAAATTTGAGTCCTGTCACACACTAAATAAAATAGCAAAAACTGACAACTCACGGTCTGGATCTGAAATGGATCATTGCTTGCAGGGACTAGCATAAACCATAAGCCCTCTGAGGCAAGTAATGAAAACAGAGGAGCGCTTTTCATCTTTGGCCAAAACATAAAACACAGTGGAAAGGATTCTGTCTTTGTCTTCTCCCCACCATCCCATCCTGGCCAGCCGCCTCAAAATGTTAGCAAAAATGGGAACAGAAGCTTTTGTTTCACATGGCTCTGACAGGATAATTCAGAGGTGGGGAACCCTTTTCAGCCTGAGGGCCACATTTCTTTCTGAGTGAACTTCCAGGGGCCACTGGCCACAGGTGTGTGTTTGGCAAGAGCCAAATGTGGGAGGAGCAACCATTGTGACTTAAGCTTTGGACACAAGGCTACAGCCCAGCCACACGAAAGCTGAAGCTCGCTGCATACATGACCCCTTCCCTCCAGGCAAGCAAGAGGCATTATCACCGTTTTTCAAGGACACTTTTCAGCCAGGCAAAAGTACTCAAGGAGAATGTGAAGCAGGCCCAATGAGTGGCATGGCTTGGGAGGCATCCTGAGGGCCAAACAGAGAGACCCTGGAGGGCCACCTTCAGCCCCTAAGCAGAGGATTCCCATCCCTGCAATATATGATTTCAGGCAGTTTTGATCAGTGTGGGAGGTATGATCCAGAATGAGTGCACCTCTGGAGAGGATGCAGTAGACTTGTGAGAGAAACGACTCTGGACCACAGAAGTGTGCTCTGAAGACTACAAAGTTGAAGGGAAGCACACTTTTGGTGGTGGCAGCATCTGGGCAGGGCTTTGGGGCAGATGTCTAGTGCCCCACTCATTAGAACAAGGAGAGCTGCCCCAAATGTTAGCTTACCACATTTTGAAGTCGTGCACATTATCATAAAAAGCAGGTCCCCCTGCAAGACCACACACACCATGCATTTAAAGTGCCCTCTCAATAATACTGGGAACTGTAGTTTATGTTTCACAGAGCTAAAATTCCCAGCTTCCTTCACAAACCACATTTCCTAGGAGTACCGGGGGAGGGAGAATGTGCTTGTATAGTGCATATGCAGCCTAAATCCACAGTCTAATAAAACTGCTCAACTGCACCACTGTATACTCTGACCTCTGGGGACCAAGGATCTCTGTACTCCTGCCTCTCAGGAAGAGCATCCTGGAAAGGGGAAGACAAGCCGCTTGCTTTCCTCTTTCCTCCCCTTTAGATTCCTTTTTCCATTTGCATTGTGTCTATGAGATTATGAGCCGGTAAACAAGGATTGCCCAGTGTTTTCATATCTCTTCAGCATGCAGGAAATGTTAGTTCCTCTCCTGAGTTGCACCACAACCTCTTGAGGAAACTTCTGGGTAGGCTCATTAACTGTTATCGTAAGTAATAATTATTAATGTGGCTACCCAGCAGCTTCCCCAGGAGGTAGGTCATAAGAACGTAAGCAGAGCCTTGCTGGATCAGACCAAAGGCTCGTCTAGACCAGCTGCCTGTTCTCACAGCAGCCAACCAGATGCCTGTGGGAAGCCCAAAAGCACTCTCTCTGCTCCTGGTTTATAAAATTATGCGTGGCATGGAGAAGGTGGATAAGGAAAGAGTTTCTCTCTCATAACACTAGAACTTGGGGACATCCAGTGAAGCTGAATGTTGGAAAATCCAGGACAGACAAAAGAAAGAACTGTACTGTACTTCTTCACTCACAACATATATGGTTAAACTGTGGAACTTGCTCCCGCAGGAGGCAGTGATAGCCACCAACCTAGATGGCTTTAAAAGAGGACTTGGACAAATTCATGGAGGACAGCTATCGGCGGCTACTAGCTATGATGGCTATGTTCTACCTCCCTTGTCAGAGGCAGTATGTCTCTGAATGCCAGTTGCTGGGAACTGCAGGTAGGCAGAGTTGCTGTCACACTCAGGTCCTGCTTGTGGGCTTCTCACGGGAATCTGGGTAGGCCACTGTGAGAACAGGATGCTGGACCAGAGTGGCCATTGGATGGATTCAGCAGGCCTTTATGTTCTTATGTTCTTATCTGAAGGTAATCTGATTCTGGAGGTAATATAAATGACTAGTAGCCATTGATCACTTTATCCTCCCTGAATTTGTCGACTCCCCTTTTTAGCGCAGAGGGAGGCAGACATTGGGCCCCCACTCGGCAGAATAATCAGGAGGGCCCCCTAAACACAGTAGGTAGCTGACTTACCAAACAAAGCAATAACCTTTATCATCTAAGAGAAGGGGAGGGAAAGACCATTAAGCCCAAATTACCAAACAGCACCACAGTATATGAGAACAGGCCTTCTGTTCAGGCCTTGCCACGAAGTTGGTTAGTGGGTTGTTGTTGTTTTTATTTAATGCTCCCTTGGTTTTGTGCAAATGCAGCAACCCTATTCCTGATGAGCAGAAAGAAACAGAGGTTGAACCTGACAGCATGCTATTCTCTATGGAGTTGTTTTCCTTTCCTTTACTTCAAAGGGTGAACCTAGGACAATGATATAAAAAAAAACTTGATGCTGCAGCTGAGGGACTCTTGTGAATTGCCTCACAGTTACCCGTCAGACTCAGTTCCTGAGGAATTGATGGCAGAAGCAAAGATGCTGTAGGAACACCAAGAGCAAATCTCCTAGTTGCTGTCAGGCCAGCAAGCAAACCTGACTCCATAAGCTTTTATGGTGGCCTTGTCCACACTTTGCTTGCCCCGTGCCTGGAAAGCACAAGTCTGAGAAGTTTTCCGATTGTCCCGAGCTTTCCCTGGAGATAACAGCTCTTTAACATTGAATTGGAACAAACATCCATCCATGGAAAAATGGGATTGATGCTTGCTCCTATTCAGCAGAAATAGCGGGTTTCCCTGGGGGAAGCAGTGAGGCAAGTGGAAGTCTGGATGAGCATAGTGATAGAAGAGCCTCACCTCAGTTGTTCTGGCCTACAAGTGTGCAGTAATGCTTCCTTGGCTGGTTTGAGACAAACCTGGCCTTAGCAGCTATGGTGACACAGAGCCCAGTACTGTACTCTGCCAGGATTCTCTATGGATGCAGAGCTGGTTGTTGCTTTATCCCTGCAGTGAACATAAGGGACTTTTGAACTGGCCTCATGTTGCATCCAACCACTGGTCCAACTAGCTCAGTATCCTCTCCACTGAATGGAAGAAGCTCTTCATGGTTTGGGACAGGGGACATTCCCAGCCTTCCCTGGCATAGCTGCCAAGTATCCCGTATCCGCCGGGAAAACCCTTTTTTTCTTACCGTTTCCCGGCGGTCTCCCGTTTGGCGGAAAATCCCGGCATTGTCCCTTTAATTTGCTTTGCCCTTCTATGGGCACCAGAAAATGGCGGCGTCGGCGTCGGAAGTCGCTTTTACGTGTTTCCGGTCATGCGCGGAAGTGACTTCCGGCGCTGGCGGCGCCATTTTCTGGTGCCCATAGAAGGGCGAAGCGCCACCGGAAGTTGCGTCACGCAACTTCCGGTCATGCGCGCGCTGCCGATCCCGGATCTTTACGATCCGGACTTGGCAGCTATGTTCCCTGGAGATGCCAGGGACTCAACCTGGGACCTCCTGCATGCAAGATACAGTATGTGCTCTACCGCTGAGTATTTATTTGTTCGTTCATATTTATTTTATTACATTTCTAACCTACCTTTTCTCTAAGGAGCTCAAGGTGACACAGATGGTGTGGCTCCTCCCCGTTTTCCATCTTCACAACAACCCTGTGAGGTTGGTTAGGCTGAGAGATTGTGACGGGCCCAAAGTCACCAAATCAACTTGATGACTCAGTGAGGATTTGAATGCCTGCTGTCCCAGTGCTTTAACAACCACACTATGTTTTAATATGTAATTTTATTTTATAATGGATATTTCTAAGCTGCTGGCTCATTTTTATTTTTGTGCGTGAACTTGATTTAACATCTGATTGCATTGGTATTTTTAATATATGTTTTATGTACATCTCTTAGAGATTATGTAAATTAGGTAAAATAAAATAAATCTGAGCGTGTCAAATTGTCAATAGGGATTGCAATCCATTGGTCACCGATCCAAACACAGTGGATTCAGAGCCTGAAAAGATATATCCCTGCTAAGTGAAGACAGAGGATGCAGGTGAAGTCCTCAACTCTACTTTGCAATGAGATTCACATCACATAGAAAGTGCAAAAATGAGGGTGGCCCCTAATGAGGGACAAGAGTCCACTCGCCATATAGAAAATCCCTCAGTTGTGCCTAAGTGCAATTGGAAACAATCTTTCAGAGAGGAAAATATCTCTCTTTGCCCTCTAAGTAGCTAAATTAATTTCCCTTTAACCTTAATAGCTCTTAACTATGCAAAATAAAGGCCACTTCAGTACTGCAAAAAAAGAAATAAGAAAACTTTACATATCCCCACAACTTAGCCAGTGCACAGTGAACGTGCCCAAAAGATTTTTGAAAAACAATGATGAGATGGTTTGCTCCGTGGTCGGAAAACACCCTGTTGGAGTGCTAAATGCTTGGCCCTTCTCATGGGACCACTAAGCCTTGGCTAAACACATTTGTCATCTTTACAGTAATTCCATCTGCAGGGCAGTGCAGGGCAACGGGTATCCTTTGGGCAATTATGTTAAGATGGATATACAGCTTCCAGGCTATTTTGCAGGCACCAGACAGATACCATCACCCTCTTTTTCTCCAGTGATCTCAACCTGCCAGAATATTGATTAGGTTAAATGCTTCTGACATTTTGTGTGCCTACTGCATACGTCTGGGCAAGAAATGGAGGGCTCATCAACTCCCAAGACTCCCAGTGCACGCTGAGCGAAAACTGCTTCAATGAAGCCAACATTGCAGCGTCAAGGGGCAGCAAGTAGCAGAGGTTGCAAAGGCAATTTCTGAGTAACTAAATATATGTGATTCCTCCAATGGACTCTGGTCCTTTACGGTGAAGGGGGCGCTGCTCCACCAGCCTCGGCCTGCCCCCCAACCAGCCCCCACCTTCCTGCATCCCAACTAACAATCAATCCAGTGGTTGGCCCAGACTGCCGGCTTCCTTCTCTTTAAGTCTCAATGTTGCCCATGTGGAACTCAGCATGGAGGGGAAGGGGGACAAAACAAGAATTAGTTGGCAATGTCTGCCAATGGCTCTGGCTCCAGCTCCTGTTGGCCTCCCAGTCTTCTGCCCTACCAGTACCAATGTCCACCAGCTACCACTGTCTATCATTCTCCTCCACCCCTTATTTGTAAGCAAGTCAGCCAGGATTCCTGCCTACTAGTTGTCTACTCTCCTTCATCTTGTGCATGGTAGTCCTTCAGAATAAACATTGACCTTGATATCCCATGTATTAGGATGACCGGATCAGAGAAGCTAGCTTAAGGTTACCAGACATCCCCATTTCCCAGGGACAGTCCACAGATTTACAAATCAGTCCCCTGACAAAATCCACTGAAGTTGAAAAGTGTCCCCAGATTCATTGAAAAAAAATCTGGTAACCTTTAGCTAGCTGGCCTTTTAAGTTCCAACTCTATGGCTGGGACATGTGGATAGTTGATTAGAGTGTGTTACTGATGATGCCAAGGTTACAGGTTCGATCCCTGTGCAGTGCTATTTTTCTATAAAAAGAGGTGCCAGAACTCACCATGAACGCCTCCCTTGCTCTCTTATAGTGGCAATGGTGCTCGCCTGAGAGGTGCAGGAGCTGAGTTCTAGTGAGTTTTGGCTGATAAAAAAGCCCTGCCATATAGGACAGCTGCCTACTCCTGCATTGCATGGGGTTGGACTAGATGATCCTCAGGGTCCCTTCCAACTCTATGATTCCATGATTCCAAGACATGTGTTGCCTTCTGCCCACAGAACAGATTGGCGCAACACTATCATTCATTCTTTCCTGCTCCAGAATCTACAAATAGCCTTCCCCACTAACAATCAATCCCTCTTCCCAGGGAACTTTGGGAATTGCAGTGCTGTGAGGGGAATAAGGGCCCCTTAACGGCACCCTTCACAAACTACAGTTCCCAGCATTCTTTGCGGGAAGCCACAGGTGTTAAAGTGGTACCATTGTCCTTTAAATGTATAGTATGGAAGTGACCTGAGCCACAGGCCACAGGCTCCCCCACAATGAGAAGATAACACCAGAACTCATAGCACTAGAATTCATGGACATCAAATGAATGTTGGACGATTCAGGACGGATAAAAGAAAGTACTTCTTCATGCAGTGCATAGTTAAACTACAAAACTGGCTCCTGCAGGAGTCAGTGATGGCCACCAACCTGGATGGCTTTTAAACAGGATTAGAAAAATCCAGGGAGGAGTAAGCTATCAGCAGCTACTAGCTATGACTGTTATGCTCTACTTTCCTTGTCAGAGGCAACATGTCTCTGAATATCAGTTGCTGATAATTGCAGAGTTCTGCTGCACTAAGGTCCTGTTTGTGGGCTTCGCACAGGAATCTGGTAGACCACTGTGAGAACAGGATGCTGGGCCATTGGACAGATTCAGAAGGCTCTTACGTTCTTAAGATATAATTGTAAATACCATAGAAGCACAGTCTCAGTTATTTCTAAATTTGCAGCTATACATGTCAATTAGCACATGCAAATCTGTGGCATCTTTTTTGGTGATGCAGTTGCTTAATTATTTTTTGCAATGTGGTATAGACCATCCTCTTCTATACTTAAAACATGCATACAAAGTTCTTTTATTTAAACACACACACACTGCCTCCGTTGAGCTAAATCATCATTTATGCATGCTGCACAGCAGTTAGAAAGATTGGGAGTGGAATGTCAGGTGGCTGAAAAGAAAATGGAGCGGAGTGGAGTAAACTTTGGGGAATAGCAAATGCTCATTTTGACCCAAATTGTGGTGGGATGTGGAGAGAGAGATAGCCGCTGCTTCTCACAGGGTCTTTCTCTCAAATGCATTATCTGGAGAATTCCAGGCTAGGAAGAAAAGCACCGTGTAGAATTGGATGAATAGAAATTATGTATATTGTTCTACTGCAGGCTGAAAGATGTCTGAAATAGTCAGCCGCAATTACAGATCTTCAGGTAGAGAGTACCAGGAATCATCAATATTCCTTTAGGGTATTATGCCTTCTCATATTCAGACATATTCACAAGACAACTGTGGGTCCTAGAGGACAAAATTAAAGGAAGACAAAATGTACCTGGTGGGTACAGAATAAGAAAGTTCACCTCTGGGACATCCTTAGAAAAATGTTACACTAAAAGGGAATTTGACCTATACCATCAGCTCATGCTGATATACCAGCCTTGAGTTTTGCCTTATGAACATCATATATGTGCAGGAGTGAATTAAGCAAAAAGGAGATGGGTGGGGAACGTTGGAAGTCATTTTTCTGACCCCTTTTAGGAGAACACACAATGTCACCTACTTCGATCTTGGCAAATTGTTGTTTTGCGTCTGCTTCAATTTATCAAATGGTTTCCTCCACCCCTGTCTATCACTTTAAAATAACCCCAGAAGCCACACGACTCCTCAAGGACATAAGATTAGTATACACATCATAGAAAGCAGCTACCTTGGCTGCCGCCGCCACCATTGAATGTATCTGTATTGATACCTGAGAGAGAGAGAGAGAGAGAGAGAGAGAGAGAGAGAGAGAGAGAGAGAGAGAGAGAGAGAAGGAGAGACTTCTAATTAACTGCTCAGTTACCTACAGTATATGTATGTATCCCTGGAAAAGGAGGAGTGCTGGCTTTTCCCTGGGGCAATCGTAGCCCAGGCTACACAATTTAGGGTCACATTTACTCCATACATTTATGGTGCTCTTAACAGTCATGGCTTCCCAAGAATCCTGGGAATCGTACTTTGTTAAGGGTGCTGATTTCACAAAGCTGCAAATCTCTGCACCCTTAAGAAGCTATAGCTCCCAAGATTCTTTGAGAGAAGCCGTGGCTGTTAAAGTTGTATAAGAGCACCATAAATGCATGGTGTAACCTAGGATGTTCTCTAAGTACCATATTCTCAGGCTTCATTGGGCTGTTTGGGGGAAGTTTAGCCCCACTGCATTTCCCTTTCCTAAGGATTTTTGTCCTGCACACTTGTTTCTGTCAAACATACAGATGCCTTCCACTTGTGCCTCAGTGGCTCCATTTGGAAAAGAAAGGGATACTGTATGTACCTTTCTCGGTTTTTCTAGACTGTTTTTCATCCAAAAGGATCTCAAAGGAAGAACACAAAATAGGATAAAATAGACAGATGCCCAGTGTCATGTTGTTTTGGTGCTGATTGAATATATTTTTATTTAAGAAGGCTTTCCACGAGGTGTGACACAAACATTTATGGAGCAATTGCTTATCTGTATATGTTAAACCTAGGCATTAAAGCATCCTCTTCAATCGCTATGGGACAGATAGAACTCCCCACACCCTGTCTGCTATTCAACAACAAAAGCCCGTGTGCACTTTCTAAGTTCATGTTCAACATTCCAACCAGTGAGACCATAAAACAGACTATTCCCGAAGAGTTTCTCTTCACATCCCACACTGCACATCTCTCACACACCGTGATGCAGTTAAATAGAGATGGGTGAATTTGTCAGTGTTGGTTTTCTCAGTTTCTCACTTTTCCACTCTTCAGTTCTCCACATTTCCACATCTATTTGCATTTTAAAAAAAGTACTCATGAAAATTAATCACCCTTTTAGTGCAACTTTCTCCTTATACACATATCAGTGTGCAATTTTGCCCCATATATTCAATTTTTCAAAGCCATGTTCCCTAATATAATTTTTATATGTTATTTTAATTATATTATTTCTATGCATACTTTATCCTAGCATGTGCATTTTGGACATAATATTTGGGTGGAGAAATGCATTGCAAAATTAAGAGAAATGCAAATTTTGAAAGATGGCAGTGTTTCAGTTTGTGTATTGTTTTGGAACTTGCAAATTAATTGTGAATTGAATGGAATTTCTCCCCTGTCCCTAGAGTTAATCATAACTAACACGATAAGCAACAGGCTGATTTCAATGCACTTAATTAAAAAATGAGGAGAAGGAACAAATCAGGATCCCACTAAAACTATCTTAGTCTGAGAAACATCCCAGATTACAAATCATTGCATTGTCAAAGCAAGTTCTTTTATCAATGCCTAAGCTCAGTTGGAAGGGAACAATATGATCACTACTTGCAGAAAAACAGACAGTGATTCATTTTTTAATAAAAGAGAGTAGCTTAGATGAGGCCTCAAGCCTGGGTGGAGTTTGTCCAACATTTCGCTGATGAAAATAGGGACGTCCCATTCCATAATGATAATTTTACTGTTTATACCCCACACATCTCATTGGGTTGCCCCGGCCACTCTAGGCAGCTTCCAACATATATAAAAACAGAATTAAACATTGAACATTAAAAAAACTTCGCTATATAGGATTGCCTTCAGATGGCTCGGGAGTTGGATAACTCCATATCCTCCCACATTTCTCCAATGAAAATAGGGACATCCTAAGGAAAAGCGGGACATTCCAGGAACAAATCAGAAAACGGAACAGTTTCTCTAAATCAGGAACATCCCTAGAAAATAGGGACACTTGGAGGGTCTGTAATCCAGTGGTGGTTGGTGTTACTTGGAGGGCAGAAGGCAGGAGCAGCCACAACCAATGACAGAGCCACCCACGGTCTGGTTGTAAGAAAGACAGCTGCAGGGAGGTGACGGCTGGCTAAGAGCAGACTGTGGTTGGTGGGGCAATGCCCCTTCACCCTAAGAGACTCCAACTCCCATCATACCAAAGCAGTGGCCATGATGGCATGGGCTGATGGGAACACCTGGAGGGCCCCAGGTTGGGGGGAAATGATGTGGGGGCTGGCTCTTATTACTCTGCGGCAACGCAAATACTCTTTGAGTTTAACACATTTCTATATCATCTTCCAATTCAAAATGTCCAAGTTTTGTAACAAAGCAGAAAAGGCAATGCTAAAACAACCATAGCAGAAATAAAAACAGACACGCTGAAGTTAAGAACCTGGGAATATAAAACAATTGCAGCAGGAATGAAAAGAAACATAACTGAGGCTAGAACACCTCAGAAAGAAGGCTTTGCCTGGTGCCTAAAAGTCCTTTACAGCTTTTTTCACATGCTACATTGAACTCAAGTAGAAGCAATCTCTGTACTGTACATGCAGGTCTATTTCCCCACAAATTGGGATATGGATTCATACAGTTGTTATGCACACCATCTTGCAAAAGTGGTTCTCGCCTGGAGCAACAGCAGCTTGGTGTGTCATCCTGTCACATCTTACAAGCTAAGAAGCAACAAGACTGGACAATATTTGGACAGGACACTTCAGCAGGGATTATTCACCCCCTTCCCACTTCCTGCTCCTTGTGCCCACAACCCCTGTCCAGAATGCTTCCCAACTGCATGGTATAACTAGGGGTGTGGGAGAAATTAGATTCAATTCACTTTTAAAGGTAGAACTCCTTGGATGGCTTTAAAAGAGGGTCAGACAAATTCATGGAGGAGAAGGCTATCAAGAGCTACTACTAGCCAGTGGTGGAGCTTCAGGCTCTGGTACCGGGGGGGGGGGCAGAGAGCAGGTGGGGGATGGGCTGGCGTGCATCCTGGGAGCGTGGCACACCGCCTGTGGGAGAGTGGCGCCCAGTGCAGGCGGGAGAGCAGCCGCGATGGCACCCCACCGGGATTGTGCTGCCAGGGGCGGTGCGCTCCCCCTGCACTCCTCTTCCTCCGCCAGTGCTACTAACCAGGGTGTCTATGCTCAGGCAGCAATGTTTCTGAGTACCAGTTGCTGGAAATGACAGGAGGGAAGGGTGCTCTTGGCTCGAAAAAATATGCAAACCAAAGCC
This sequence comes from Zootoca vivipara, assembly GCF_965207765.1. Classification (NCBI taxonomy): domain Eukaryota; kingdom Metazoa; phylum Chordata; class Lepidosauria; order Squamata; family Lacertidae; genus Zootoca; species Zootoca vivipara. Next base: position 60,484,819 of record NC_142589.1, on the reverse strand, counting down.
ATCTATCAAAGTCCACAGTTCCCCAAATTTTGCAAGGCAGTTCTCAAGCCAAATAATGTGTACAAAAATACTTATACTAGGGTAAACTGTGCATAAAAATGCACATGTTTTTGAAAGTATAATATGAAAATGTGGCAACTGCTTTGCAAAAGCAGGAAGGACTGCACACTACTAGGCTCAGAATGGATGCCACATTCTTGGGTACAGTAAGGATCAAAAGTGTACATGGCATTTTTCTACCTAACACTACCCTGTTTTACCGAAAATAAGACATACAGTCATACCTCAACATCCAAAGGCTTTGACTTCCAAAGGTTTCGACTTCCGAAATTGACAACCCCAGAAGTCTTTTCACCACACGCCTTCTGTGCATGCGCAGAAGCGCGAAATTGCGCTTCGCGCATGCGCCGACTGCACGCTTCGACATCCGAAAACCTCGACGTACGAAACGCCGCGGAATGGATCGTCTTTGTAAGTCGAGGTACCACTGTACCCATAAAATAAGCCGTAGCAGGGGAACCATACCGGGGTGAAGCCGTCTTCTTCTATTTGTCCCCGTGTCATTGTCAGCTTGTTAATTAATTTTTCTAGTAAGGCTGTTTCCCATACTGTTTGGTACCATTGGTCCATGCTTATTCCTGACAGGTCTCTCCATTGTCTGGTTATGGTGTTTCTGGTTGCTAAGAGTAGGTGGGTTATGAGTTCTTTGTCGTGCAGGTGGGCATTATTGTCTTGGAAGATGTTTAGTAATGCCAGTTCTGGGGTTAATTCTATTACTTGCTTGGTTTTCTTCTACTATTATTATTTAAATCTGTTCCCCACTTTTCCATGTAAATTATGCACAAAGAGGCTCACAGCAGAACAAAAATGCAAATCACTACATCACTTCAACAACAATCTGATACTAAATAATTTCAAAACACAATCCAACTCCATTTGATTATATGAACTTTATAACATTTTAAAGCCATAATAAAACCAACTACCTGTCACTAAAATATATCAATTAATGGCAAATATAATAAAAATAACAACATAAAACTCCTGTTCTAAATGATCTTCAGCACATCTACCTGACTTTCCTGTACATTGACTTGACAGCATCTTTCAAAACAATTATGCTTCCCACAGTTAAAAGTGTTTTTCAGATGCATCCCCTGTTTAGGACCCTGCTGCATTCCAAATAATTTGCATACTTCCTTCTTTTGCCTATTTCCCCTCACAGTTGCTTGTGACAAAAGCAGTCCAATTTCTGAGCCTGGCTTTCTTATGCATTCTTGCTTCATTCTGCTGAACACCTTCAGCAGAATTCAGATAAGTGGCCTGTGTTTTCACAGCTTCAAATGCCCTGCATATCTGAAGACCTTTGTCCAGGACAGATCTCCCTCATGCAGCAGCCGCTCCCCTGAGGACATTATCTCAGAGTCCACATTTAATTCTGTTCCTTATCAGGGACTCTCTCAAGTCACCCAAACAAAATTTTTACTCAGCCTCCTTAACTCTGTAACATACTGATCCATAGTTTGACCGACTTTTTGCATGTACATAGAAAACTTCTGTCTTTCAAACATTATTTATTTTTAGGCATGCAGGATACTTCAAACTTCTCCATTATTACTTTTAGTTTCATAGCCTCACCCAGGCCCGGCCCTATGTGCAGGCTGGGTGGCGCAGGGCACCATGGTGCCGGCCCGCCAGGAGGGCGCCGCGAGCTGCACCCACCCGCTGGCCAACCGGTCAGCCGTGCAGCTGCGCCTGTTGCACCCGCGCTGCGCGCGGCGCCCACCCGCCCACCGTGCTGGGAAACGGGGTGGGAGGGCGCCGGAACGGGGCGGGAGGGCGCCGGAGGGATCTGGCGGGCGCCGGAGGATCCGGCACACCACGGCGCCGGGAGCGCTTAAGACGGCGCTGGCCTCACCTTCAGCAAGCCTGAAGTTAAATGTCCAATGCCTCCTGGTCCCACAACACATAGGGGAAAAAGGTGGTTTGATCACACCACTTTTCTCTTCTGCAACTCTTGCTACCAGGTAGAGTTCAAATCTTTGTCTGAATCAGTGGTTTCCAACCAGGATGCCGTGGCACCCTGGGGTGCCTTGAATGATGGTCAGGGGTGCCAAGACCAACACTGGCCTCTGTTCCTCTTTCCTTCCCTCCCTCCTCTGATGCCCTCTTGCATCTCTGCCTCCCAAAGGCTTGCACAGCTGTTTATTACAGCAGCCCCGGCTACAAGCTCCCCAGGCAAATGGTGCCTCTGGGTTTGGCCAGGGGGTGCTTCCCAGGCCCCTGTGGGACAGTGTGAGGAGGCACTTCTCTTTGGGGCAGGGATGGCAGCTCAGAGACCAGGGGCAGCTGCCCAGAGGACTCCCAAGGAGAGGGGAGAGGAGGCTGAAGGAACACTCCACAAGGGAGGGTCTTTGAAAAAGGGTGAGAGGCTTCCAGCTCTGCAGGCAAGTGACATAACTGGACTCCTGAGCCAGATGAGTGCGGAAGGAAGAATGTAGTTGGTCAAGGGAGCTGTGGACCCAAAAAAGGTTGGAAACCTCATCTAAACCTTTTCCAGATACCTGCAATATCCCCTGACAACAACAGGCTTGATGACGGTTATAAGACATCCACGTTGCTTCCTCCAGGTCTGGTTCCCACAGCTTCTTACCCTTTGCCTCTAGCTGCTTCCAGCTGATTCATTCTGCACTACTGCACTACTGATGCCACACAATTATTCTGGGTCCACAGATGGAGGAATGGCTTGAAACAACTTTCTTCTCCAGAACTTCTACAGCGTACTTGTGAAGTGACATCTAGGCCTTTGGAACCGCCTGCACCATGTGACCTTAGTGAAAGTGTAACTATTCCATATTTTAATTTTGTTTAACAAAAGTTTTTATTTAGGATGTCCAAAGGGACTCTCAGCAAAGGATTTATATGGAGGTAAATGACGTAAAACTCTCAAACATCAAACAGCAGGATAAGGATTTTACGTAAATGATATAATTTATAAATTATTTATAAATTTATTTATAAATCATTATGTGTCATAAGATCAATAAAACAGAGTATTGTTCTCCCAAAATTCTGCCTTTCAGGCTGTGTCTTCCTGAAGGTTCATCTTTTTGCTGGCTGGAGGGGAAATGGCCTCTTCTTTATCACTTTAGCTCCACAGCAGTTCTCTGGCACTCAGGAACTGAAACTTAAAATCACAGAACTGTAGAATTGGAAGGGACCCCAATGGCCATCTAGCCCAACCCCCTGAAGCCCTTTATAACTTAAAACGACAAATAAGGAACTTAACAGTGCTGGAGAAATTAATAACTCCTTTTCAAACTTTTAAGTAAACCTCACTGCTGACATGTTTTTAAGGGTTCAGGGCCTTCCATAAGGAGACAACAGGCATTAACCAAACCGTTCTGAGGTAATAAGAGCAAAAGCCTGAGCAGTTTTGTATGGGAGAACAGTCCTTCAGATGGCCTGGGCCTAAGCTGCATAGGACTTTATAGGTCATTCATAAGCAGCATTTTGAATACTGTAGTGCCTGGAAACAGACCAGTAGCCCAGTGGAGCTATGCTAGCTCTACTCAAGAGTATACTCATTAAAATTAATGGATACAATTATCTTAGACTCATTGATTTCAGTGGGCCATTTTTTTAGTAGAACTTAGTTGGATATAAGCCGAAATCTTCAGCCTGGCAATAGTCCCATAACAATACCTCAAATCAGGTGAAAATGGGCCAGAAAGCAGGAATTGGATGACTCACAGTGAGATCCTGCTACAGCAATTTTATGCAACAAAACAATCCATGGCCTTTTAAAATGGGGAGGTGTTGGTTTTGTTTGTTAGTATGTTATGTATTTTTGTGTTTCTATATTGTAAACTGCTCGCTGATCCTCGGGTGGGCAGCATAGAAATTTAATCAAACAAATAAATAAAATAAAACAACCTCCTGGGAAGTGGTCAACAGGGGTGTGGAAAAGGTGCTTCCATTCTCTATAGTTCTGCCCTGTTGCATACCTGCTTTGGTTGCCTGGTGCAGCCCCTATGGAAGCTGCACAGCCTTTCTCAGGCTGACTGCTATGGCCATCCTTTAGCCATTGATTGGGCTACATTGTTGTCCAATTTCTGCAGCCTTTTCACACTTTAAATATTAACTCGAGTGTTTTGTTTTCAAAAAGCAACCAGCCAGAAAGGGCCCCAAATCTGGGATTGCGCCATTTGGATAATCTACCTTTGATAGATGTGACAGTTGCTTCAAATGTGCCGTGTGGGTCTACCGTACAGGTTGGCGCAGACAGTTAATTTCCCAAGCTAGCTGTAGACTTTTAAGCCCATAAATTATACAGCTGTTCAATATGAAAATTGTAAAGTCCCCCAAAGAGTGCTATATAGTAATTATCAGTGGAGGCTGGCCTGGGCTGGGCTGGATAGTTCAGTTGGTTTGAGCGTGTTGCTGGTAATGCCAAGGTTGCAGGCTTGATTCCCGTAAGGGACAGCTGCATATTCCTGCATTGAAGGGAGTTGGACTAGATGATATTCAGGGTCCCTTCCAACTCTATGATTCTAAGTAATCTTATGACAAGTGTGGCGCTGCCCTCTCTTCTTTCTGCCCATAGCCATCCTCCACCAGGGGGTGGCATTGTCTGCCAGCTTCCTCCTCCTTAGTCTCAGTTGTCCTTATAGAACTCAGCCAGAAGGAGGATGGGGGCAAAACTAGTGTTAGTTGTCACCATCTATCATTGCCTCTGGCTCCACCTACAGTTGGCCTTCCTGTCTTCCACCAAACCAGAATCAATGGGTGTTGGAAGTTTGGATGCAACTCATCTTGCTGAGAAGGGGTTGCATGGGTTAAGATAGAGTAAGGGACCTCCAGCTTCCCAGAGTATCCCTTTACCTTTCTTGCTATGCTGGCGTCTCTCTATCTCTTTGATGTTTAGACTGGTTAAGTCTTAGGTTGCATCCTCTTTACAACTTCCTGCTCTTTCTCTGGACCTCAAAAGAAGGGGTCATCTTCTGGGTCTATTTTCTGAGAACCATAGAAGAGCTGGAAGGGACCAAAATAATCATTTAGTCCAACCCCCTGCAATGCAGGAATCTATCGCCCCACACGGAACTTGAACCCATGACCCTGATATTAAGAGTCTCATGCTCTACCAACTGAGCTATTCCTTTCCCTGTCATAGGCTGATCACTGATAGGCACCACCTCAAAGACACATGAGAAAGGCCTCTGCTGTACATCTCAGGGTGTGGGCTAGGTAATACTAGTGGAGACAGCTGAAGACTTTAAAGCAGAGGTGGGGAACCTTTTGCAGCCAAAGGCTGTGTTCTCCAGTAGGCAACCTTCCAGAGACTAAATGCCAGGGGTGTTTGGCACAACTGATGTAATTTGTATCCCTCTACAGCAGGCTGTATAAAAGCTAGAGATACTGTAGCTGGGATAGCTCAGTTGGTAGAGCTGGTTTGTGGGTTCGAGCCCCATGTTGGGTGAGATATTCCTGCATTGCAGGGGGTTCCAACTCTACAAATCTATGATTCTATAATTGATTCTGTTTGCCATTCGGGCAACCAAGAGGCATTATTGCAGTTCAAGGACATATTCCAGTCAGGCAAAAGCAGCAACAAATTCTTGAGGAGGGTGTTGCATAGGGCCAGTGAGGAGTGTGGCCTGAGGAGGAGGCATGGCTTGTGGAGAGCCTGTTGACCACTGAGAGGCCTGGAAGACCACATTTGACCCTGGGTTTGAGATTTTTTCATTTAAAAGTTTTTCATTTCATTTTTTCATTTAAAAGTTAAAGCCATAACTTTTATGGGTTCAGAAATGCACCAGAAGCCGGTGCAGCTGGAATGGTAAAGATGAATCTGGCCACCTTGCCTTCGCTAGAACCATGGTGGCTGCATTCTGAAGCAGCTCAAGTTTCCAAACAGTCTTTAAGGGCTGTTCCACTCAGAGTGCATTACAGTAACCAAGCATGGCTGTGATCAGTGTATGGATTGGTGTGGCAGCTAGATCAAACCTCTCCACATAGGGCTGCAGTTGGCGCAACAGCAAAGCTGATAAAACACATTCCTAGCTATCCATTCTACCTGGGCTTGCCATAGTCAACACGCCTTCCCCACCTGGTCTGACTGTGCTCCACACCAAGAGGTGCAAAAAGGGATAGGAATAATCCCCTCAAAACAGTTGGTACACAGAGCTGTGCAAACGGAGCTGGGGTGGGGAAGCAAACTGCAGAAATCGGCCTCCTTGTCAAATGGCACAAAACAAATCCATCAACTTGCCGATCAAGCATGGAGCTGAAAGCTGCCCTGCTTGAGTTTTGTCGCTGCCTCCTGCACCAGCCCTCCTAATAAAGCCTGTGCACCCGGAATATATAATTTTCTCAGTGATGCATGAGTGAGGAAATAATCCAGCTCATTAGCTTTATGAGCTCTGCAGAGCCAGTGTGGCAAGGGGAGGGAAGGGGCTGAAAAAGCACACGGTGAACTGAGTCAAAAGATACTGAGTCAACAGCACAACCTGATATAAAGGCAGGCAGCAACACCACGTCAAATAGTCACCTTCTGCGTCGTAATAATACTTCAAGAACAGCAGCTATTGTGTGTATTTTTCTTGTTTTGCAAGGTCCCACTTTCCCGACTCAAAGACTCTTTCAACAACCACAGGCTCATTTTCTCCAGAGAGAAGGCAGCTGCTCAGCTAATAAAAAATAAAATAAAATAACTCCCAGCCCACTTGCAAGTATCATTCGCTTGGATTCTTAAAAGTTTCCCTCTGCTGCTCATGTTGAATACGATCAGGCAGGAGGATGACTGGGGTGTCTTTTGCTTCTTTAGCTGTTCTCTCTCTCCCCACCCCCCCCTCCCCGCCTGCCACAACCCTCTTCTAAACTCAAGAGGCCCTGTCTTTAATCTTTTGACATGCAGCTTGTTCACATATCAAGCAAAGTGTGTAAACAACATAATACCAAGACATTTTTTCAAAACCCTCCTCAAGCTTTGCTTTTCAAAATGTGAAGTAAAAGCATCAACTGCTGTGGGAGACTCAGGCTCCCTCCAAACCAAGCCGTGTGTGTGTGTGTGTGTGTGTGTGTGTGTGTGTGTGTGCGCGCGCATGTGCCATCCTGATTGGCTCAGGAAGGGAAACACCAGAAAGATGACTGGGAGGATTAGGAATGGGCAAATCTGTCCATTTCAGTTTTTCTCAGTTTCTAATTTTTCGAAACTTAATATCAGTTATCCATATTTCCGCATCAGTTTTTCCACCAATATTTTGGTGCAGAGATACACTTTTGTTTTTGCAGTCTTCCCTAATATAATTCACATATACACAGTATATGCATTTTAATGCACATTTTTTGCAAGTATGTGGTTTTAGTATGCAAAACGTGGCTGGATAATTGCACTGCAAAATTTGAAGGTGCGCCAATTTTGAAGGATGGTTGCATTTTTATTCCTTTATTGTTTTGGAAGTGTGAATTAGTTGATTTCACCTTTAAATGCAAACTGAATCAAATTTCTCCCACATCCCTATTTATTGCGAGGGTAAAATGTGGTGGGTGGGTAAGGGAGAATCATGCCTCAACTGCCACCTAAAGTTGTATTCCTTGGAGGAAAGGCAGGATATAATGAATAAAAGACTCAGCAGGGCTGCTTAGTACCTTTTACAAACACAAAGGATGCATTTAAGGAGGTTGGTGATGATGGAGAAGGTTACCTGTATCCAATGGTTTATTTGCAAGAAGTTTTCTTAAAAATAACCCCCCCCAATACTGTGCTGGAGTCTGTATTTAAGCCTCTATTGAAGGAGTGATCAACTTGTAATAATTTAGATGTTCTTGTTGCTATGGCTACATTTACAAAAAGCGAAGCGAACCATTATAATTTAAATTTCCAGTTATCAGGAAGAAAAAGAAATAAAGGCGGAAAGCACACTTTTTAAAGGGGGGGGTCCTAGGAATGGAACTGCTTTATTCTTCACTGTCAGTTGTACTCGCAACATGACAGTCAGTCGGATTTGATCAAATTGCTTGTCAGGAGAGATTTAGTGCATTTTAAACATTAAAATAGGTTCGTGATACTTAGGGCTTCTGCATTAAGCTTGACATTAGTTTGCCTGGACTGTTGCTCAGGTCTCACCCAATGAAGAGCGCCTGGCTCATTAGGGCAAATGGGGCACTGCCCCACCACCCTCAGCCAGCTGCCCTGCCTGCCTGCCTTCTAACTTAGAGAGGATGGCTCTAGCTCCACCTACAGGGGGTCTCCTGGCCTTCCATAAGGCACCAGCCATCAATGATGTCATTTCAAAGTTTATGCTGCTAAGAAAGAACAAGAGAAAAACCGCATCCAAACCAGAGGCGCCAGCTTTGGACCAACACTGGGGTGTGTGTGCTCAGCATCATGCCACACCTGTGACATCACACAGGCCCAGTGCACCAAGCCTGATGGTGGAACCACCACTGCATCCACCACAGACACGGTTGGCAGCAGCGGCGAGGGAAACAGCAGCAGCAAGAGAGCTTGCAGACCTGCCTGAGTTTTTGTCGCCGCAGCTACTTCTGCTGAGAGCCTGGCGGCAGTGGGAGGAGGTGGCGAAAGAAAAGAAGTTTGGTTGTGTGTCCCAGTATATATATATATTGCTCTGCATATTTGTTATTAAGGATTATGTAAGCTGAGCAATTAATGTGCATAACAATAGGCCATTATGCACATTCACTACACTGCATGATCATATATTTAATTTGCATATACTCTAAGCACCCTTCAGTTGCCAGGATTCCTGTTAGAAGTGAAATGATATTGCTTTAAATGTACAGTGTGAATGGGGTCTAATCCACTCTTTCCGCCAATACCTGTGATTGGGCCTTCATTGTAATTCTCAGCGAGGCCTCCTGTCAATTCTGTGGCTGCTTCAAAGTGGAATAAGCCCGCCCATGTCATCCTCAGCGCTCCATGAGACTACAGAATTACTTGGGTCCAGCACTTGATTTAAATATGTCCCAATTATCTTCCCACAAGGGAAGAAAGGAGGAGGGCTGAAATAAACAAGCTCAGGAGGACCACTGGAAGTGGTGCCAAAGAATTTGCATAGGTTAGGGCCACAGGAATAGGTCAGCGTCAGAGCACACATCTTGAATACCATCAGTCCCTGCTTCCTAGATAGATGGGCTACAGAATCCTTTGGAAAGTTGTATGTCCCTGGGCACGCCAGCACTCCGTGCAAGCACCAGACAGCATTTTCATCCTCTTACTACAGAGAAGCTTCCTTGAAGCAGCTCAGATGTTTTCCCCCAAAAACATATGTGCAAAACAGGGACCATTGATCTGCACTTTGTGAAGAAGTTAGCCAGGGAGCATTCACTTGCTCGCAAGGGGACAGCAGCCATGCATTCATTTCAACAAACAGCCAACCTTATCCCTAAGCTTTGAGGTTGGTAGTGATAAAAGATGATTAAAAATAAGTTTCCTGCTTTCAGAGTCTATATTCATTTAAAGCACATTTCCTACCCAAGAATCCTGGGAACCACAGCTTACCCCTTACAGAACAACAATTCCCAGCACCCTTAACAAACAATGGTTCCTAGGATTCTTTGGGAGGGGGGTTGGGGTTGGGTTGGGAACGTGCTTTAAATGTATGGGGCAGCCTCAGTTTAACCCAAACCCCCATGGCTTGCTATATGGCCTTCAAAAGGTAAGTCGTTTCCGGCTTTGTTAAGTCTCCATGGAAAAGAAACCCCGTAATTGGGAGTGAGGAACCGCCGAGAATTCCCTGGGCTCGGCTATAGATAGTGCAGGTGAGATCTTACGCATTGTATAAATAATTCTCTATGTGCAACACCACCTCTCCTATTGCCTGTATAGCACTTGTCTTGATCTAGCAGCAACAAGCTTAAATAAATGCACCACTGTCTGTAGGTGAGGAAGCCTTTCTGGTGGTAAAAGAAGGCTGTTTACTCCATTTGCAGCTATCCCCCCCCTCCCGCAATACAATAAACATTGATGTACATAATTTTATATATATATATAAACACATACACCCATGGGTGTGAAGCGAGGAGTCTAACCTGCAATAGTGATTGTGAATACTGTATCGGAAAGAGGGTGGGTAATGCAGTATTCTGGGACATACTGCAAGTACTGCACACTTGGCAGTAGATTTATTTTTTTCTTATTTCTCATTTAGAGTCATGCTCTCTTGAGCATGTGGAGATCCAACAGAGCCCTGTAGCATGCAGAGGAGAAGAAGAGGCAATGTGTCAATGGACAGGGTGGAGGGAGTTATTCCCTTCTGGTAGCAAATTGACTGGACCAGTGCTGAAATGCTTGTGGTGGGCAGAGGCACACAGGGAGCTGCCTAGCACTGAATCAGACAGTTGGTACGTCCAGTTCAATAGTGTCTACTCTGACTGGCAGCAGCTCTCCAGGGTTTCATGACGAGGGTTGCCAGACTCAGTAGTGGACAGGACTTCTGTGCCTTTAATTGCCCTGCTCTCTTTTGAGTCTGGAAACCTTAAAGAGAAACCAGCAGACCCTTTGCATGGAAATTAAACAAAGGGTCTGCTGGTTTCTCTTTAAGGTTTCCAGACTCAAAAGAGAGCAGGGCAATTAAAGGCACAGAAGTCCTGTCCACTACTGAGTCTGGCAACCCTATCCATGACCTACCAGGGGAGGCTGGGCATTGAACCTGGAGCTTTTTGCCTGCAACACATGTACGCTCTCACTGAGCCATTCCAGGTATTTAAAGGGAGCTGAGCTCCCTTTAACTTTTACCCTAGCCCAGGCATCCCCAAACTTTGGCCCTCCAGATGTTTTGGCCTACAACTCCCATGATCCCTAGCTAACAGGACCAGTGGTTGGGGAAGATGGGAATTGTAGTCCAAAACATCTAGAGGGCCAAAGTTTGGGGATGCCTGCCCTAGCCCCTTTCAACCAATGGTTTCAGAATGCTGCAAAAGAGCAAACGAAAGGCCCAGCCTCTTAGTTCCCCCCCCAGGACTGGCCCAAGACATTTTGGCACCTGAGGCAGGCCCCACAATGGTGTCCCTTCCCCATCAGGGAAAAAGGGGTGAGAGAAGAACTAGGGGAGGGAAGATCTACACTGGGATCTGCTGCCCCTGTGGATCATGCCACCTGAAGCAGTCACCTCACCTTGTCTTATAAGTGGGCTGGCCCAGGTCTCCCAGGGTGTCATGTGCCACCAAGCCTGTTCAGCACCACAGGCAGTGACATCCACTGGAGAAAACAGGCAGGTGGACAAGAGGGCCAGGGTCTAGGCCAGAGGGCTGTGCCTTTAAGGGGGCTCCATTCTCCAGCAAGAAGGCGGAGCCTGGGAGGGGTAATCAGGTTTGAGGATTATACAAGTGCTACCCAGGGACTCAAGCAAGCTAATTCACTGTGCTCCCTGTCACACCCCATAGATCTGGAAAGGGTACTCACTGCGAGGAAGCCTTGTAGTGCATCTGCCCGAATCCCAAGAAACAGGAGGAGTCAAGAGCACTTCAATAGTTGTATTTATTGGTGAACAATGGATTAACCACTCAGAAGACGAGCTAGGACTCGCCACACAGCTAAGCTGAAGGTTCCAACTAGTTCCCACTTAATTATGGAGGTGCAGAAGCACACCTGAAGCAGGTGGAGTTTCTATTACAAACCAGTTGTGTCTCTTAAAGAGACAGGTCACATATACTACACTCCCCACTAGGGTTTTTGGTTCCCCACCCCCACCCCATGGCTATTGAACATGCTCAGCTCTCATTGTACTGTTGTTTTCAAAAAGCGCTTCTCCTCTTAATTCCCCCCTGCAAACCACAGGGTTCCTCTGAGCATGCCGATTCCTCTCTCTTGTTCCTCAGTGGCCCCATTTCCACCCCCAGTGTGGGCCCTCACCACCTGCACCTGCTATTGGAGGAAGTGATGATAACGGCTCAGTTACCACTCATGAGAATAAGCTGTATTTTCCTGGGACCTGTGCAGGGTTCTGAAGAACGTGGCAATGGTGAAATACTCCACTGTCTTTCCTGCACTTGTTGAAGACCTTCCTTCTGCATCCAGCTTTCAAAGCGCAGACCTTTATTCTAGTCTGTCTTTTTTGTTTCTTTACATTGTTTTTACATACAGAAATGTTTTTAATTGATTGCATATATGGAATTGTTTTCCATTGTATTTACATGTGGAATTGTTTTTATTGATGTTTCTGCTGTGAGATATTTTATGGAAAGCAATTCATAAATGGCATCAATAATAATAATTGCACACAAGACCCTGCCTGTCAGTAACTCTTACTACCTTCCCTGGATCATGGCCAGACCTGATTCCTTCAGACTCATGGTGGTCTAGGCTGGACCGATTATTCTGCACAATGCTTTTCTACGCATTGCAAATTATTTTGGATTGAACTGATGATTACTACAGAGTTTGTTAATGATGGCATAATCCCTCAAAGATGTATCTACTTCTTTTTCACTGGACCGATATTTTGTGCTGCTGTAACCTCTACATTCAGCCCTAGCTTAAATCTTAGTTTGAGATGTAAACATTTCAGCAAATGTTGTTTTCAACATGCACGTTAAAAATAGATGAAATCTGTCTTTATAGGTTCTATTTGTTGACTAAGACTGCAGTCCTAAAGATGGGGAGGAGGGGGATGTGCCAAAGGCAGATCATCTGCCTCATCCAGCCCCCTATTGGGGCAGCAGTGAGAGTGGAGCAGCTTTTTTACTCCTAGGGATATAGGACACAACCTTATACAGAGTCAGACCATTGGCCCATCTAACTTAGTACAGTGGAACCTCAGTTTATGAACACCTCGGTTTACGAATTTTCGGTTTACGAACGCCGCGGACCCATCTGGAACGGATTAATTCACTTTCCATTACTTTCAATGGGAACGTTCGCTTCAGTCTATGAACGATTCAGTTTATGAACAGACTTCCGGAACCAATTGTGTTCATAAACCGAGGTACCACTGTATTGCCTATGCTGACTGAAAGCAGCATTCCAGCCTTTCAAACAGTGATGTTTCCTTCCTAGAGACGTCAGGGAATTGAACGTGAGACATTCTGCATGCAAAGCAGATACTCTACCACTGAACTCCACTGAATTCCAGCCCTTCCCCAACCTTCCTCTGTCCTTGTATTTGCTATTTCCTTCTCCCTTTGGGAACAATGGGAAGGATATTCACTACGCCACATCCAGGGCTGCTGTAGTTTCCGCCCTGCCTTGGAGGTGTTTCAGAGGACAGTGAAGGCTATTTGCCCTGATCTGTCCAGCCATGCCAAGCATCAGCCCGCCCCCACCCCCCAGCCCCCATTTGCTTCTGCCAACATCTCAGCTTCAGCAGCAGGGCAAAAGCAACAGAAGATACCAGGGCAGCATGGAAAGGGAATGCAACATGGGATCTCCCACTAGGTCAGGAGCATCCCAGACCCTCAGATTTCAGGTTCCAAACCTTTGACCTGGGGGACATTATCCTGTCTCCTGTTGGGAAACCATCCTAGGGATTGTAGGATTGCGGGGTTGTTTGTCCTTCAGAATAATGTATCCCCCTTTCCATTTTTTAAGACTTTTACCCACACACACATAGAGAGAAACAAATATGAATAATGAAAGCAGCAACAGAGTAATAAATATAATCCCTTTTAATTTACTGATTTTTGCCTCAGTATCAGCAACTACGTTGTGTTGATGACTTTAATTTCACCTTCACTAATAAATTCTCATTTAATTTTTTTTAAAAAACCTTATACTGTACAAGTAACTCTTTCCCTGCCTTCTCCAAACAGAAATTGACTGCAACCTAACCCTCCTTACTTGAGAGTGAGCTCCACTGAATTCAACAAGACTTACTTTTGAGTAGACATGGTTAGGACTCTGCTGTTCAATGTGTCATATATAGCACCTCTCATACTCTAACCAGCTATTGATCTGCAGATCTGAATTTCCCCATTTACTTGTCACCTCACTTTGCACTTCTGTGATTAATTAACCCACCAATTCTCATTTCTCAGTAGGCATTGCATCCTTAACAAATCTCAGAAGAAATCTTAATGGTCATAACAGTATAATGTGAATGGTAATTGTTCTTAGAACCTCAACAATTTCCTGCCAACCTATATGGGTTTCTATACATCCCTATCGTATAATAAAGTCAATTTCTCTAGTTAAGTAGGGCTGCCATATGTCCCCGACATTACTGGGATTTCAAAGGCAGAATCAACATTCAGGGGGAATTTCCAAAAGGCGGTGCTTTGTCCTGGATCTTAGGCAAGTCAATTGAAAAATGGGCTTTGTCCAAAAAAACAAAAACACTCAACAATTTGGGGGGTTTCCTGGCAACCCTAATCCAAGCGCCCACCCTAGCTAAGATGCAACAGGTAGGAAATAGTTTTGACACAGAAGTGGCAAATGTCTAGCCTGGGGGCCAAATTTGGCCTGGCATGGGTGCCAATTTGGCCTATGAGGCTGTTTCCCCCCCCCGAGAAAAAAAACCTTATCCACCTACCCCACACCATATGTGATGTCAAGTGTGGGGCTAGTAGGTGCACATCTGAATTGGTTGCACAGCAAATCCCTGTAGAAGCAGGCTGGGACTCCTCACCTATCAACTGATGAGTGGTGATTTGACCCCACAGGATTGGCCGTGTGACCGAGTTCCCCATGAAGAACTTGATCATCGAGCTGATCCCCTCAGAAAGCAGCTTTGAACTCGCCACCCATCAGTAAATAGGCAGTGACTTCAAGCCTGCTTGATCAACAATATTTCAAGGAATCACAGAGGGTTATTTGAAAGCCCTGCATGGTGCTTCATAGTCCCCAAAATATTCTTCGACACCAGTTGATTGACAGGTGGGTAACCCCACCTACATGCCAAAGCTGGCCTCTGAGAGGTAGGGGTTATAAGGAGTTGGCCCGCTGGCCAGGTCAGGTTTCCCACCCCTCCTATAAGAGACAGAGTTGTCTCAGTGGTAGCCCCTTGTTGATGAAATGTTTACCCCAGAGAGGCCTGCCTAGTAACTGCATTAACGTCCTTTCAGCACCAGCAGAAAATGTTTTGTTCTCCTAGACATTTTTAAAATGTGCTTTTTAATTTACCAGTTTCTGCTGTCTTCTTATGTGTCTTCCACTCCCTGGCATTTTAAAATTATATGTTACTGCTGGGTATGGTTTTTAACTCCTTTTTATAAATGTTGCTCATTGTTCAGTTCTGTTAATTTTATTTTGTTGCAATATTATATAATGCAGCATGTAAAAATTTTTGTAAGTGAATAATTAAACGTAACTTACTAGGTTTGTAGATTGCCCCATTCTCACATTTCAAAATACGTACCCGCCTACTCATTTCACTCAACCTCACAACAACCCTGTGAGGTAGTCATATACTAAGCGGTATACAAATGAAATAATCAATTGTTCTCTTTTGACAGCTGGGGAACTGAGGCGGAGAGTGAATTGCCGAAGGCTGTGCCAATGAAATTGTGTCTGGAGTAGGATTTGAAAAACAAAGTCTCTGCCAGGCAGCATGTTATCTACTGACAATAATTCAAGGAGAAAAAAATATTCTGTGCTAAATAGAAAAGATAAGAAAGAAACTTGCATCAGATGAAGATTGCAGCTATTTGGCCTTTTTTTAAAAAAATCTTGTGCTGCAGTTGGGTTATTCAAAGCTTTAATTACCTGGATATACTTTA
This sequence comes from Zootoca vivipara, assembly GCF_965207765.1. Taxonomy (NCBI): domain Eukaryota; kingdom Metazoa; phylum Chordata; class Lepidosauria; order Squamata; family Lacertidae; genus Zootoca; species Zootoca vivipara. Next base: position 60,469,144 of record NC_142589.1, on the reverse strand, counting down.
CTGCCTTTTTAAAATTCTAATTTTTGCACAACTGAATGGAGCAGCTTCTTCAGGAGGAGGAGGAAGATGACCCATTTACATTTTTCCCCTTCATTGAAACGCAGTCTGAGGGTTTGTTTACCTCATTGCATAGCTTGCTTCAGCTTCAGTTCTGTTTACACAATCCAAATATAAATTCAGGGGTTCCAAAGAATCTAAAGAGAGGTGGCGGCAGCAGTGGGAACTGTCTTGAAAGCAGCAATGCGTTCAGTGGTGCCATTGGGGTAGGACTTTGGGGACAGAAGTCTAGGAACCCACTTAGAAGAAACAGCAGAAGCCCCCCCCCCAAAAAAAACACAGCCATGGTGGATTGCAACATTTTGAAGTGGACCCTGAGTAAAACCACTCAGTCCAGAGTCTAAAGTAACCTAACTGGATGTGTTTCTGACTTGACTCCTTTATTATCTTGTGAGTAATTAGGTGCAAAAGTGAAGGAAGGAAAAAACACATGTTTAACTCCTAGTGATCAGTTTCTAAGAACTGAGATATGGGTTGGGGGTGGTCTCAAGACTGCCTGAAAGTCTGAAACTTTGCCTTCTAAACCCCAGGAGTCTAGGAATTAGGCAGGGGTGTCAAACTCAAATTCATCGGGGGCCGCATCAGCAGTTTGGTCACCCTCAAAGGGCCGGTTGTATCTGTAGGACTATGTGTCCACTCTTTATTATCATAAATTATTGTCACTGCATTCAATTATTACTGTTTTTTTGTAATAATGTAAGTAATAACTAGCTCTGAAAGCAGAAACATAGTCAGAATAATGGCAAGTAGATATTCAAATGTACAATTATTGTACAATTTATTGAAAAATGATTTTTGGTAACTGCACTGGGTGGTGAAGGCTCGCTAGGGTTTCATGCAGGACCTTTGCAGAGCTACTAGTACCTGGAGATGCTGGGGTCCTTCTGCATGCAGGACAGATGTTCTGCCAGTGAGCCACCACCCTTCACCAAAGGGACTGGCTGAGGTTGACTCACTGGAGCTGCTCTCCTGGTTCCAGGGTTTAAGGGCCAGAAGTATAAAGCAGAATCCTATGTTTCTGAGGAGAGGGAGAGGGAGAGGGAGAGGGAGAGGGAGGGGAGGGAGTGAGGAAGGAAGGAGGGAGTGGGAGGGAGAGAGGAAGGAAGGAAGGAAGGAAGGAAGGAAGGAAGGAAGGAAGGAAGGAAGGAAAGAGGGGAGAGAAAGAAGAGTAGGAAATAAGGAAGAGAATAAAGAAGGAAAGAAAAAGAAAGAGGGAGAGAAGACGGAAAGGGAGAAAGAAGGAAGGAAGTAGAGGGAAAGAAAGAATAAGAATGAGGGAGAGGAAGAAAGTTGGGAAGGACGGAAGGAAGGAAGGAAGGAAGGAAGAAAAGAGGGAGCAGGAGGGAGAGAGGAAGGAAAGAGGTGAGAGAAAGAAGAGTAGGAAAGAAGGAATAAAGAAGGAAAGAAAAAGAAAGAGGGAGAGAAGACGGAAAGGGAGAAAGAAGGAAGGAAAGAGAGGGAAAGAAAGAATAAGAACGAGAGAGAGGAAGAAAGAAAGGGAAGGGGGGGTCGCCGCCTTGATTCAGCGCCAGAAAAGAGCGCGAAGGGACCCAGGGGCAAAAAGCATTTCCCCGGCCCCAGCTGTTTGTCGGCACTTTGTTGGCGCGGCGCTTCAGCAGCAAGGTCCCACTGCTGGGTCCCGCTGGCTGGGGTGCTCGGCGGGCCACATGACGAGGTCTGGCGGGCCGGATTTGGCCCCCGGGCCTTGTGTTTGACACCCGTGGGTTAGATGGTCCAATGGATTTATTAGATGGTCCACTGGGGTGGGGTGGGGCAGGGCATTCTTAGTATTATTACTATTATTACATAGGGCAGGCTACAAGAAGTAAAACAACATTAAAATCAAAACACACTATTACACAATATATATATTTTCAAGTTTTAAACAACTTAACATTACAGAAATAAGGTGGATCCTTAAAATATACGTCTTGAAATCCAGGATGAACAGCTGCACCTTCACGAAAACTGCAACAAAGGTACACATCACACCTTGTGTGTGTGTATTGCGGGGGGGGGGGAGTTCCACAACTTAGGGGCTGCCACAAAGAATGCCTTTTCCCCCAACTGCCCCCAATTTTCATTAGTTTATTACTCCTTCAGATATTAGGAGTGTATCTTATTTCTGTATGCTTGCCAGTCACCCTTTGTATTTGGGTTGTGACATTGTTGACTGTGAGTGGTTTATAGAAGCATAGAATTGTAGAGTTCCTGCAATGCAGGAATCTTTTTGCCCAGCGTGGGGCTCAAACCGTTGACCCTGAGATTAAGCGTCTCATGCTTGACCGGCTGAGCTACCTTGCTGAGTGGCGGATAGATGTAATGTTTGAGGTAGTGAATGGTTGTAGTGGGTATGTAGAATGGATGGTGAGCAAGATTGGATGAATGATGGTGTGTTATTTAAAATTTTATATTAAATTTATTTGTAGTGCTCTCCGATTTATTATTATTATTATTATTTGTTGTTGTTGTTTAGTCGTTTAGTCGTGTCCGACTCTTCGTGACCCCATGGACCATAGCACGCCAGGCACTCCTGTCTTCCACTGCCTCCCGCAGTTTGGTCAAACTCATGTTCGTAGCTTCGAGAACACTGTCCAACCATCTTGTCCTCTGTCGTCCCCTTCTCCTAGTGCCCTCAATCTTTCCCAACATCAGGGTCTTTTTCAAGGATTCTTCTCTTCTCATGAGGTGGCCAAAGTACTGGAGCCTCAGCTTCACGATCTGTCCTTCCAGGGAGCACTCAGGGCTGATTTCCTTAAGAATGGATAGGTTTGATCTTCTTGCAGTCCATGGGACTCTCAAGAGTCTCCTCCAGCACCATAATTCAAAAGCATCAATTCTTCGGCGATCAGCCTTCTTTATGGTCCAGCTCTCACTTCCATACACCACTACTGGGAAAACCATAGCTTTAACTATACGGACCTTTGTCAGCAAGGTGATGTCTCTGCTTTTTAAGATGCTGTCTAGGTTTGTCATTGCTTTTCTCCCAAGAAGCAGGCGTCTTTTAATTTCGTGACTGCTGTCACCATCTGCAGTGATCAAGGAGCCCAAGAAAGTAAAATCTCTCACTGCCTCCATTTCTTCCCCTTCTATTTGCCAGGAGGTGATGGGACCGGTGGCCATGATCTTGGTTTTTTTGATGTTGAGCTTCAGACCATATTTTGCGCTCTCCTCTTTCACCCTCATTAAAAGGTTCTTTAATTCCTCCTCGCTTTCTGCCATCAAGGTTGTGTCATCTGCATATCTGAGGTTGTTGATATTTCTTCCGGCAATCTTAATTCCGGCTTGGGATTCATCTAGTCCAGCCTTTCGCATGATGAATTCTGCATATAAGTTAAATAAGCAGGGAGACAATATACAACCTTGTCGTACTCCTTTCCCAATTTTGAACCAATCGGTTGTTCCATATCCAGTTCTAACTGTAGCTTCTTGTCCCACATAGAGATTTCTCAGGAGACAGATGAGGTGATCAGGCACTCCCATTTCTTTAAGAACTTGCCATAGTTTGCTGTGGTCGACACAGTCAAAGGCTTTTGCATAGTCAATGAAGCAGAAGTAGACGTTTTTCTGGAACTCTCTAGCTTTCACCATAATCCAGCGCATGTTTGCTATTTGGTCTCTGGTTCCTCTGCCCTTTCGAAATCCAGCTTGCACTTCTGGGAGTTCTCGGTCCACATACTGCCTAAGCCTGCCTTGTAGAATTTTGAGCATAACCTTGCTAGCGTGTGAAATGAGCGCAATTGTGCGGTAGTTGGAGCATTCTTTGGCACTGCCCTTCTTTGGAATTGGGATGTAGACTGATCTTCTCCAATCCTCTGGCCATTGCTGAGTTTTCCAAACTTGCTGGCATATTGGGTGTAGCACCTTAACAGCATCATCTTTTAAAATTTTAAATAGTTCAGCTGGAATATCATCACTTCCACTGGCCTTGTTATTAGCAGTGCTTTCTAAGGCCCATTTGACTTCACTCTCCAAGATGTCTGGCTCAAGGTCAGCAACCACACTACCTGGGGTGTACGAGACCTCCATATCTTTCTGGTATAATTCCTCTGTGTATTCTTGCCACCTCTTCTTGATGTCTTCTGCTTCTGTTAGGTCCTTACCACTTTTGTCCTTGATTATGGTAATCTTTGTACGAAATGTTCCTTTCATATCTCCAATTTTCTTGAACAGATCTCTGGTTTTCCCCATTCTATTGTTTTCCTCTATTTCTTTGCATTGCTCATTTAAGAAGACCCTCTTGTCTCTCCTTGCTGCTTTTTGGAAATCTGCATTCAGTTTCCTGTATCTTTCCCTATCTCCCTTGCATTTTGCTTGCCTCCTCTCCTCCGCTATTTGTAAGGCCTCGTTGGACAGCCATTTTGCTTTCTTGCATTTCCTTTTCCTTGGGATGGTTTTCGTTGCTGCCTCCTGTATAATGTTACGAGCCTCCATCCATAGTTCTTCAGGCACTCTGTCCACCAAATCTAAATCCTTAAACCTGTTCCTCACTTCCACTGTGTATTCATAAGGGATTTGATTCAGATTGTATCTTACTGGCCCAGTGGTTTTTCCTACTTTCTTCAGTTTAAGCTGGAATTTTGCTATAAGAAGCTGATGATCTGAGTTACAGTCAGCTCCAGGTCTTGTTTTTGCTGACTGTATAGAGCTTCTCCATCTTTGGCTGCAGAGAATATAATCAATCTGATTTCGATGCTGCCCATTTGGTGATATCCATGTGTAGAGTCGTCTCTTGTATTGTTGGAAGAGAGTGTTTGTGATGACCAGCTTGTTCTCTTGACAGAACTCTATTAGCCTTTGCCCTGCTTCATTTTGAACTCCAAGGCCAAACTTTCCAGTTATTCCTTTTATCTCTTGATTCCCTACTTTAGCATTCCAATCCCCTGTAATGAGAAGAACATCCTTCTTTGGTGTCATTTCTAGAAGGTGTTGTAGGTCTTCATAGAATTGGTCAATTTCACTTTCTTCAGCTCCGGTAGTTGGTGCATAAACTTGGATTACTGTGATGTTAAAAGGTCTGCCTTGGATTCGTATCGAGATCATTCTGTCATTTTTGAGATTGCATCCCATTACAGCTTTTGCCACTCTTTTGTTGACTATGAGGGCCACTCCATTTCTTCTACAGGATTCTTGCCCACAGTAGTAGATACTGGGCTTGCACTCTGCTTGCCCCATGATCAGGTATACCCGTCCCCTCTTTTTATTTCCTTTAGCACGAGTAATGCTACATTGCTACATTCAATCTCTAGGCTTTTGGGTCATTAGGGACTTTTTTACAGTAGTGTTGTGGTGTTCCCTTCCATTTTAGTTCACTGATGCCCAGGATGTCGATATTTATTCTTGTCATCTCATTTTTGACCACATCCAGCTTACCTCCATCCATGGTTCTTACATTCCAGGTTCCTATGCAATATTTTTCTTTACAGCATCGGACTTTCCTTTCGCTTCCAGGCATATCCGCAACTGAGCGTCCTTTCGGCTTTGGCCCAGCCGCTTCATCAGCTCTGAATCTACTTGTACTTGTCCTCCGCTCTTCCTCAGTAGCATGTTGGACGCCTTCCGACCTGAGGGGCTCATCTTCCAGCGTCATAACTTTTATATGCCTGTTGTCTTTGTCCATGGAGTTTTCTTGGCAGGGATACTGGAGTGGCTTGCCAGTTCCTTCTCCAGGTGGATCACGTTTAGTCAAAACTCTCCACTATGACCTGTCCATCTTGGGTGGCCCTGCATGGCATAGCTCATAGCTTCTCCGAGTTATTCAAGCCCCTTCGCCACGACAAGGCATTGATCCATGAAGGGGATTATTATTATTATTATTATTATTATTATGTTTATGGATATTTCTAGTATGTATTTTGTTAGGTGAACTATTTGATATGGTTTTGTTGTGCTTATTATGTAAACCGCTTTGAGATCCTTTTGAATAGTAAAGTGGTCAATAAATGGCAATAGTGGTGATAATAATAAACAAACAGGCAAGCATGTATTTCTAGGTACCTCCCAATGGGGCAAAGTTGCCCACTTCCTACCCCTGGGGCTCTGTGCTCTCACTAGGTCACCCCCCCCCTTTGGCAACAAAGAGAAAAAGGGCAACAAAAGTGTGGTGTCCCTCTCAGTGTAACCCCAAAGAGTGCTCTGCAGTGGTTGGATTTAAAAACAATTACAGGAAATGTCATCAGCAACCCACTGTTTTACTCCGCTCTTCCTGCATCAGGAGAATTGTCAGGCGACAAGCAGTTTTAAGCTGATGATTGTGACGTTTGCTCCCAGTTGGACTTATCAAGTTTTCAACAGATTTTTAAATTGGATATTTTTATCTGTATGATTTTGTTAAAAAAACAATTTATTACCTACCCAAGCTTTAGGGATGTGGTGGTGGTAGAGATAAATAGATCAATAAGGAAAGGGATTTGCAGAGGGCAAGGCAGAGAGAGATTCTGGATTCCCAAGTTTCAACCCAGAAGCTTGAAAAAGGTCACATCAAAATTGAAAGATCAATTTGCTCCATGGCACCTTCATCAGTTATTCATGAGGCCGGGTAGCAGACACTTAGTATTCACAATTTGAGACATATCCTTAGACTGGAACAGCCTATTTAAATAGTAAAATTAACTTTTGGGGAATATTCCACACAGGTACAACACAGACGAAATAGCAGGGCATCTTTGTAAACTTCCGCCTGCTCAGTATTCAACACCCATTTCCAGAGAGTGAAGAGTCTTCACACTTCAAGTTTACGTTCCATTTCTCCTGAGGTAAAGTGGTAAAAAAAAGCAAATAAAAAAAACCTAGTCTGTTTGTCAATAGCCAAAAACAAATAATTTCTTGCTTTTCTTCCTGTTATGTAGCTAACAATTAAGAGAAAGTGTGGAAGGGAGAATAACGTACCTCAAAATAAGTTGAGTATTTGAATTGTGCCATTTGTCAGGGATATATACATACAGATACTGTACTGTACTTCGATGACCAGGCATGATGGTGGCTGATATGCTCCTCAAAACAGGAACACGAAGGCATAAGATGGTCTCTGGGTGTGTGAGTGTCTTGAATCTGAGCAGAAAGGGGGGGGACTTTTAAATCCTGAGGGCCACATTCTCTTCTGAGCAGACCTCTGAGGGCCAGCACCAGAGGCAAGAGTAGGCGGAGCATTAGGTGTAAATTTCGTCTTTGTACAGTAGGGTAGTTTCTTCAAACAGCTCCCTCTGTTCTCCTTGTAGGCAAGCAACAAGTGTTTTCCAAGTTCAAGGGCACAATCAAGTCAGGCAAAAACAATCAAGGAGGCTGCAAAATAGGGCTGTTGAGACATGAGGCTTGGGAGGGTGTGTGGTTTGGGGAAAGCCCAGAGGGGTGGGGGGTCCTGGAGGGCTGCATTTGGCCCTGTGCC